>NC_041403.2:123803273-124023273 GCF_900747795.2 Erpetoichthys calabaricus
CTCTTTGGTGTGAATGCCAGGTGTCACGTTTGGAGGAAACCTGGCACCATCCCTACAGTGAAGCATGGTGGTGGCAGCATCATGCTGTGGGGATGTTTTTCATCGGCAGGAACTGGGAAAGATGACTGCAGCAATGTACAGAGACATCCTGGATGAAAACCTGCTCTAGAGCGCTCTTGACCTCAGACAGGGGCAACGGTTCATCTTTCAGCAGGACAACAACCCTAAGCACACAGCCAAGATATCAAAGGAGTGGCTTCAGGACAACTCTGTGAATGTCCTTGAGTGGCCCAGCCAGAGCCCAGACTTGAATCCGATTGAACATCTCTGGAGAGATCTTAAAATGGCTGTGCACTGACGCTTCCCATCTAACCTGATGGAGCTTGAGAGGTGCTGCAAAGAGGAATGGGCGAAACTGGCCAAGGATAGGTGTGCCAAGTTTGTGGCATCATATTCAAAAAGACTTGAGGCTGTAATTGCTGCCAAAGGTGCATCGACAAAGTATTGAGCAAAGGCTGTGAATACTTATGTACATGTGATTTCTCAGTTTTTAAATTTTTAATAAATTTGCAAAAACCTCAAGTAAACTTTTTTCACGTTGTCATTATGGGGTGTTGTGTGCAGAACTCTGAGGAAAAAAATGAATTTAATCCATTTTGGAATAAGACTGTAACATAACAAAATGTGGAAAAAGTGATGCGCTGTGAATACTTTCCGGATACACTGTACATATATATATACATATACAAATTTACATATCTACATATATATATATATATATATATATAGATATAAATATAGACATACATATATACATACATACATTCACATATATATATATATATATATATATATATATATATATATATATATATATATATATATATATATATCTACGTCTACTTATTGGCTCCTGTATTTAGGATATAGCGGGTTGGATAATGGATGGATGGACATCTGTATGCATAGCCCTATTTGCCCGTTTTCATTTTTTTTCTTTCTTCAGTAATATTTCAGTAAACCCGGAGCTTGTCAGTTCATATCCTGGTACTGACACCACTGTGTGACCCTGAGGAAGTCACTTCACCTGCCTGTGCTGCAAAAAACAAAAGTAATGTAACAAATTGTACCTCAGATGTTGCAAGTTGCTGGAATAAAGGCATAAGTAAAATAGATAAATATGTATTATACACATAGGAACTATTCATTTATTTTCAGTTAACTCATCTGCAGCAAACTTTTATAAATGAGGGTTTCTCATTTTTAGATAGTGCAAACTGTTTCTTCTTCATTGACGTTTTCTCTTGGAGAGCTTTTTTCATTTCATTGAAAATTAAAGCAGCAGCTGCCAAAATATGTAGCTTTCTTATTAATTTTTCAACATCGTGTAAAATAAATTTATAAAGTAACATAAAAGGTTTAAATACTGGTTATCCTTTTACACTAAAATATTACTAAAGAGATACAAAAAAAGTAAAATGGATATGATCTTTTTCTTTAAGGAGATTAAATATTACTGAAGAAAGAAAAAAAAAAAATAAACAGCCAAATGGGGCTATGCATACGAACTTAAAAGGTTTAAATAAAACAGAAATATATATTTTATTTTTACTTGCTTAACTTGTGGAGGGTGTATCCTGTAGCAAAGCCCTAACTTTTTTCGTGAAAGCCCGTTTCAGTCAATAAGTCTTCAAAAAAGGTGTAAAGATATTGACAATAAGCTAAGCAAACCCAGGAAGACATGGAATCGTTTAAATCAAGTATCATTACATCTTCCTTTCTTAAAGAGAAGTAAGGCAGTACTTATAAGCTTACATATTTATATATAGACATACTTACATATATATATATATATCTATATCCGAAGCCGTGCAAGCACACTCTTGAGAATGCAACGTATAGTTGTACAGAAGAAAAGCAATCTTGCCTCAAATGAATGGCAACCTTTTGTAGGTCTATGAACTTAATTTAAACTTTAGGTTTACACGGTGCTTTCTTTCCGAAGTACCTGCACTCATGAATATGTCTGTATGTGTCAGTCGGTCAAATCCACGCGCTTCGCACCGGCGAAGTACCGCTTTTAAATTTTTATTAAGAAGAAAACAAAACCTTTTTAAATTGAGGGAAAATATACTAATAACAGTTTGTTAAGGATCTGTATTTTTGTGAAGCTGCCTTCACTCGAGTGATCACTTCGACCTGACTTGGTGGCCAACTATAAGCGTTATCTGGTAGGTAACCACCCATACAATCAGATTGTGAATCAGACTACGAATGCCGTGAATATAATTACCCCGATCTACATGTTGTCAAATAAACGAACCACACGCCGTGGCGCGGAATGTAATTACCCCGATCTACATGTTGTCAAATAAACGAACCACACGCCGTGGCGCAATTTTAGGGACTTTGCCTGTAGTGCTGACGTCCGAGGTTCGATTCCCGTAAGGGAGTGAAGTGAGTGGCTGGTTACCTACCAGGTAACGCTTATTGTTGGCCAGCAAGTGAGGTAACATCAGCCACGGTGCCTTCAGTTGTGAGAAGCAGATCATAGAATGGTTGAAAATAGTTTACTGTCAAATAATGCAAAGAGTACGCGACACGTCTTTCCCCCTTATTCTTGGCTCATCAGGCGTACACACTCACTGCACTTGCTTACGGTAATCGAACCTCGGACGTCAGCGCTAGAGGGGCTTAGCAGCGGTGAAGTATTGCTTTTAAATTTTAATTAAGAACAAAAGAAAACCTCAGAGGTTCGATTCCCGTAAGGGAGTGAAGTGAGTGGCTGGTTACCTACCAGGTAACGCTTATGGTTGGCCAGCAAGTGACGTAACATCAGCCACGGTGCCTTCAGTTGTGAGAAGCAGATCATAGAATGATTGAAAATAGTTTTGCATTTACTTTTTTAGTAAAAGGCGAGCTTTTAAGCCTGAGAAATCACCCCGTAAATGCACACGTTTAATTGCACATGTGTTAATATGTATGCTTACACAGTATTAAAAGACACTCAAAACTTAACGTCATTTACCTTCGTTCCCGCGTTTGACTCGTGCTGTAAATCTTTTCCTTGTTTTTAGTTCACGTGATTACGTAGGAGGCGTGATGACGCGATACGTGACTCCGCCTCCTCCATCTATACTAATTAATAAAAGGCAAAGCCCTCACTGACTCACTGACTGACTGACTGACTGACTGACTCACTCACTCACTCATCACTAATTGTCCAACTTCCCGTGTAGGTGGAAGGCTAAAATTTGGCAGGCTGATTCCTTACAGCTTACTTACAAAAGTTAGGCAGGTTTCATTTCGAAATTCAACGCGTAATGGTCATAACTGGAACCTCTGTTTTGACAATATACTGTAATGGACGGCAGCTCGATGGCCGTGGGAGGCGGAGTTGAGTGTCACGTCATCATGCCTCCCACGTAATCACGTGAAAAGATTGTGAACGCAGTAGGGAGAAATGAAGGAAGAGCCGCAAACAGCAAAGAACAAAAAATTCATTAAACAATTGAGAAGGGAGCGAAACAATAAGAAGCGAGCGAGTGAAGCATACAAGCATCTTCATAAGGGAAACAAAGCACGGTGTAAAACGTAAGTTTAAATTAAGTTTATTGAAACGCTCCCGTTGCGGATTGCAATAACATATTCACGAGATAAAAGAACGCAGTAGGGAGAAATGAAGGAAGAGCCGCAAAAAGCGAAGAACAAAAAATTCATTAAACAATTGAGAAGGTAGCGAAACAATAAGAAGCGAGCGAGTGAAGCATACAAGCATGTTCATAAGGGAAACAAAGCACGGTGTAAAACGTAAGTTTAAATTAAGTTTATAGAAACGCTCCCACTGCGGATTGCAATAACATATTCGCGAGATAAAAGTTTAATGAGAAGTCACGAGGTATAAACGAACCACACGCCGTAGCGCAACGTTAGGGGCAACAGTTTCAACCATTCTATGATCTGCTTCTCGCAACTGAAAGACGGCACATGGCGGATATTAGCCGACTTGCTGACCGCAACATTAGGGGCTTCAACTCTGGTGCTGACGATAGAGATTCGATTCCCGAGAGGGGATGCAGTGAGTGTGTATGCCTGATGAGCCCAGAATTAGGGAGAAACACGTGTCGCATACTCTTTGCATTATTTGAAAGTAAACTATTAAAACCATTCTATGATCAGCTTCTGGGAACAGAAAGAGGGCACGTGGCGGATGTAAGGCGACTTCCTGACCAACCACAAGCGTAACCTGGCAGGTAACCACCCATACAGTCAGATTGTGATTCAGAAAATGAATGCCATGAATGTAATTACCACGATCTACATACTGTCAAATAAGCGAAACACACGCCGTAGCGTGACAGCTGTGAAAAGCGAGGTTCACAAAAAAACAGATCCTTAACAAATTGTTATTGGTATATTTTCGATCCGTTTAAAATTGTTTTGTTTTCTTCTTAAAAAATTAAAAGCAGTACTTCGCCGCAATGAAGCGCGAGAATTTGGCTCTATATATCTGCTTCTTGCAATTAAAAGAGGGCACGTGGCGGATTTTAGACGACTTTATTACCAAACATAAGTGTTACCTGCCAGGTAGGGTTACCACTTTTAATCCAAAAAAATAAGGGACGCATACTGCAGTGGGTGCCACATTCCAGTGCCAACACTTTGCAGACGCTACTTAAAAGACCCGCCCTCCTCACTGGACAGTTAAAAAGACCAATCAAACTAACGATGACATCAAGTATTACCCAATCAAAAGTAGGAAAGGAGGCATCTTCATAAAATGCGTGTGGGATGATTTGCATGAGACGCTGCTTTAAAAAAAATGATAAAAAAAATACGGGACAAATCCCGTCCCGTATTGATTCAAAACGGGACGCGCAATTTCATTCTCAAATACGGGACGATTCCATATTTTAAAGGACGGGTGGCAACCCTACAGTGCCAGGTAACCACCCATACAATCAGATTGTGATTCAGACTAGGAATGCAATGAATGTAATTACCCCGATCTACATACAAGGCGAAAGTCTTGCAACATTCAAAGATGATGGTTTGGGATAAGTACACCATAGAACATAAAAGAGCTTATGAAGCCTTGAACCGAAAAGAGCAAGATCTCAGAGATCGTAAAAAAAAAAATAGGAGGTAATGTCGTTTTACTCGCTGTAGATTTTAGTCAAACATTACCAGTTATTTCACGAGGGAGACCAGCAGATGAACTCAACGCGTGTTTAAAATCCATGCTTCTCCCACGCTCGGTTATATGTCGCGTGTTCTCGGGTAGGTACACCAAAAAATGTATACATTTAAGCATGTAATGGGCAAACAAAAAATGAGGTATACCCGAAGGCACTGCAGTAGTACTTAATGTAACTTTACTTCTTAAATGTTAATGTTTTACTGTTTAATAATTTATACGCTTCTTATATGTTGTTCAAATTCTTTTATCAAAATACCAGTGACAGCGCAATGCACGATAACGTGGAGTGAATACACCATACGCATCCGCCCACGGCCTCCCTGGTGTGCTCAGATAGGAGTTGATTCTACAATAAAATAAAATAAAGATAAAAAGAGTAATACAATCATCACCCATAAAGCGGATAGTAGACGTGACGTACTATATGTGTACCAGATTTCAAGTCAATAGGTGAAATGGTTTGCGAGCTACAGGTGATTTAAAATCCTGGACAGACAAACGAATAGCCACGGTAGCAAATTACAGAAGAAGATTTTACTCTTTAATAATTTATATTTATATGAAATGTGCTTCTTATATATTACTTCATATTCTCATATGATAATGATGTTAATGTTGTTTATATTGATTTCTATGTTATTGAAACTGCATGTATGTGTGTTTATGTATGTATATATATATATATATATATATATATATGTGTGTATACATATATATGTGTATATATATATATATATAAAATATATGTGTATGTGTGTATATATACAGTGGAACCTCTAGATACGAGTTTAATTCGTTCCAGCACTGAGCTTGTATAGCGAATTTCTCGTATCTAGAACAAACGTCTCCATTGAAAATAATGGAAATCCAGTTAATCCGTTCCGCATCCCAAATATATTAACATAAATATCAATTTTCCTAACAAATAACACTGATAAATTATATATACTGTAGTCTACCTTTAATAAATAACACTGGTAAATAATATAACTGATTATTAAAAGAATCAAAACAGGTGTCCAAAGTGCAGTAGAGCATTCAATAAATCTTAAATAAATAATCCTTAAAACAGTTGTGAAGTGGTGGTTTAAAGTACATAAGAATAACAATCCTTTAACACGAGGTTAAAACGTCAACAGGAAGCAGTCTTCAAAAAACAGATGACAATCCCCGGTGCTTCTTCTCTGTTAGCGTCTCACCTGCTTCTCCCATGCGGGCTCTGCAACAGGTGAGACACTTAATGCAGCTGACCTTCTCTACACCGTCCTGCTTCAGCTGTTTGGCTCGCCTGTTCAGCTACTCGCTCGCTCTCTCGCACCGACTTCCTACTGCTGCGGATTCCTGCCTCCTCCTGCAACCTCCGTTCTCTCTCCTCTCCTCTCTTTTCTTTTACTTCTTCTCCCCCTTAACCGGCTCGCGCTTCTCTATATATGCGGGGAAGACATGGCAGCTGCTAGGGTTACCACTTTTAATACAAAAAAATAAGGGATGCATACGTATTGATTCAAAACGGGACGCGCAATTTCATTCTCAAATACGGGACGATTCCGTATTTTAAAGGACGGGTGGCAACCCTGCCCAGCCCATCAGCCACAGGACAAATCATGGATGTGGGCAGTTTCCCACCTATGCACTTAGGTGAGAAACGCAGACACCGCAGATCGCCCTGCGGCTCGCTACAGCTACCATGCCCCCTTGCTAAGCCGCGAGCTATACCCACAGCCTGGCTCGTGGCTCGTTACGTGAGCCAATGCTCGTATTTAGATCTGAATTTTTCGCTCATACTTTCCTCGTATTTTGAATTTCTCGTATACAGAGGTGATCGTATCTCGAGGTTCCACTGTATATATATACTAGCAAAATACCCGCGCTTCGCAGCGGAGAAATAGTGTGTTAAAGAGGTTATGAAAAAGTAAAGGAAACATTTTAAAAAAAAGTAACATGATTGTCAATGTAATTGTGTTGTCATTGTTATGAGTGTTGCTGTCATATATATATATATATATATATATATATATATATATATATATATGTGTATATATATATATATATATATATATGTGTATATATATATATATATATATATATATATATATATATATATATATATATATATATATATATATATATATATATATATATATATGTGTATATATATATATCCATATTACTAACCGAGAATGCTAAACCGGATGATGGACGCAGGCACATCTGGCCATGGGCCGTAGCTGCAAAAAGACGTACTGCGCAGGCGCAAAAAGAGTCCGCGAGAGTCGGCTGAGGAGCCGAGAAAGGCGGACAAAAGAGGGCGAGAGAGGCGGATGAGGGGCCGCGAGAGGCGCAGGCGCAAAAAGAGTCCGCGAGAGTCGGAGAAAGGCGGAGAAAAGAGGGCGACAAAGGCGGATGAGGGGCCGCGAGTGGCGGACAAGACCACAGAAAAAAGGAGTGAGCATATACAAAAAGGAGAAATGAGGCGCAAAGTCAAACGCAGGAAAAGCACGAAACACATTGCACACGAAACTAGACCCGAAAAAAAAAAAAAAAAAAAAAAAAGAGGCTCGCACACAACAGCAAGGCACCCCCCCCCCCTACAGGCACCGGACGGGACACACACCAAGAGGGGGATTCAACAAGCCCATGGAACACAAAAAAAGAACACAAAACCACCCCACAGACCCTACAAGCGAGGGACGGGACACACACAAAGAGGGGGATTCAACAAGACACAGGAACACAAAAAGAAAGAAGACGCTCGCGCAACAACAATCCTCAACAACCCCCCCCCCCCCCACCCACATCCATAAGAAGTCACACCCAAAGCCACATATTCTAAAGTGAACGTCAGCACCTTCACACTAGACAGCATAGGTGTCAGCATTGGTGGATCTCCTTACAATAAAGCACTATTAACCGTTCAACTGCAGAAAAGGAAACATATTGAAACAAGTCATGAATACACGGTCACGGGTACAAAACGAAAAGGAAAGGATAACAGGAACAAACACACGAACATGAAAGAAACAACAAAATAGACGGCTATGCAGCATAGGTGGATCTCATTACCATAAGGCACTATTAACCGTTCAACCGCAGAAAAGTCTCCATATTAACAGTGAGTGCAATACTTCTTATTACTTATCCATATTTCTAAAAGAAAAAATGTCTCGACTCCAAAAACGCAAAGCTCAACTACAGCTTCTAACTAACGATATACCTAAAAGTAAAAACTTTATGAACTGCGTTAGATCCTACAATAGTTCATTTGCTTTTAGTAAATATCAGGCCACCAAAAGGCAATGGCCCATACTGCTTTCCCATATGTGCACAAATACTGCATCGCATTGGAACAGTGCACCCTGAAACAAATCAACAACGCAAATATGCACAAATCTACATCCTGGATCCACATGACGCCAACTATCAATCAAAGTGCTGCATCGCAACAGGCACGGATTCAAAACGAAACACCTCCCGTCTCAGACATACGTTAACGGCAAGGAAGGCTACAACGGGCGTCTCACACAGCACAGGCAAATCGATTACAGCTCCAAAACAACACGTCCCAAATACTACATATGCAACAACGCGCCTCTCAAACGGCACAAGCAAAACATACCCCGGAAAAATTCATTCCGATTAATGAATGTCATTTGCAATCATTGTCATTCAGTTCACTTCCCTGAAGAAACAACTGGCAATACAAGTAATACATTTAGACATTGTTGTCAAAAGGGTCAAATTAGACTGCCTTCTTTACATTCATATACTGAACATCTACAGAAGATTCTAACTGACGATGTACCTGAAAGTGAAATCTTTATCAACTGCATTAGATCCTACAAATCGGTATCCACTATGAACATTAACGGTGGCACTGCACGTGACATCCGTCTTCAAAAAATGTTGTTTATTGATGAATGTACAATGGCATGAAGTCACTTACTCAACACCATTCATAAACTTCTACAAACGTTTATGAATAATAATATTCGATTTGGAGGAAAGGTACTTTTATTAGGAGGAGATTTTAAACAGTGATTAGCTATTCTTCCAGATGCCATGCACTCAGCTATTGTTCAGTGCACCTTAAAATACGCAGACAATTGCCATTGCTTTCAAAAGATACAGTTAGTAAAAAAGATACGATGTCCAGAACCAGATCATAACAATTGCTTATTACAACTGAGAGATGGTACACTCACCAATACAGATGGACTTCAGCCACATATTATTACAATTCCTCAAGCCTTTATCTGCGACGACTTAGTTACAGAGAGATTTGGAACAGCAATCTCATTAGACCAAATGCCCCTTTTAACACAACGCACTATATTATGTCCAAAAAATATTAATGTGGAAAACATAAATACCCAAGTCATTCCATTACTTCCTGGAGAGACACAACTCTTTCTAAGCTCTGACAAAGTTGACTCTGATCACGATAATGACCATCTTCATTGACCTTACAAGTTCTGACCTGGAATTACCTTTTACACTTAAACGGCGTGTACAAAGAAATTTTCCAATAAACCTTTACACTGTGCCACACACTTTATTGTTTGCTTTCTATTTGCATCATCTACACCTTCACACTATTCTATATCTCATTCATACATCACGCTCTTTGTCATTCCCAACACCAGGGGTTGGCGAGTGAAGCGAGCAGGGGGCGGAGCCCCCTAGTATATATATATTTGCAGTTGGAGATCCACAAAGGGAGAAAAAATGAATATATGTGTATATATATATATATATATATATATATACATATATATATACACACACACATATACAGTATATATATATATATATATATATATATATATATATATATATATATATATATATATATATATATATATACATGTGTATATGTGTATGTATATATATATATATATATATATATTATATATATGACAGCAACACTCATAACAATGACAACACAATTACATTGACAATCATGTTACGTTATTTTTAAAATGTTTCCTTTACTTTTTCATAACCTCTTTAACACACTACTTCTCCGCTGCGAAGCGCGGGTATTTTGCTAGTATGTATATATATATATATGTGTGTGTGTGTATGTATATGTGTGTGTTTATGTATGTGTGTATATATATGTTGATATGTGTGTATATATATATATATATATATATATATATATATATATATATATATATGTATATATATGTGGATGTGTATATGTATATATATATGTAGATATGTGTATATGTAGATATGTATATATATGTATATGTATATATATGTTTATGTGTGTGTGTATATTATATATATAAAAGACAGCAACACTCATAACAATGACAACACAATTACATTGACAATCATGTTACGTTATTTTTAAAATGTTTCCTTTTTTTTTCATAACCTCTTTAACACACTACTTCTCCGCTGCGAAGCACGGGTATTTTGCTAGTCTATACTAATAAAAGGCAAAGCCCTCACTGACTCACTCACTGACTGACTGACTGACTCACTCACTCACTCATCACTAATTGTCCAACTTCCCGTGTAGGTGGAAGGCTGAAATTTGTCAGGCTCATTCCTTACAGCTTACTTACAAAAGTTAGGCAGGTTTCATTTCGAAATTCTACGCGTAATGGTCATAACTGAAACCTCTTTTTTGTCCATATACTGTAATGGAAGAGGCGGAGTCACGTATCGCGTCATCACGCCTCCTACGTAATCACGTGAACTGAAAACAAGGAAGAGCCCCAAAGAGCGATGAAGAAAACATTCATTACACAATTGAGAAGGCACAAGAGAGCGGCTTACGTGAACTGACAGAATGCAGCACGAGTGATCACTTTGATACTGCGGAAACAAAGCACAGTGTAAAACGTAAGTTTAAATTAAGTATATAGAAACGCTACCGCTGCCGTTTGCAATACCATATTTGCGAGATACAAGTTTAATGAGAAGTATGTCTATATATAAATATGTAAGCTTATAAGTACTGCCTTACTTCTCTTTAAGAAAGGAAGATGTAATGATACTTGATTTAAACGATTCCATGTCTTCCTGGGTTTGCTTAGCTTATTGTCAATATCTTTACACCTTTTTTGAAGACTTATTGACTGAAACGGGCTTTCACGAAAAAAGTTAGGGCTTTGCTACAGGATACACCCTCCACAAGTTAAGCAAGTAAAAATAAAATATATATTTCTGTTTTATTTAAACCTTTTAAGTTCGTATGCATAGCCCCATTTGGCTGTTTATTTTTTTTTTTTCTTTCTTCAGTAATATTTAATCTCCTTAAAGAAAAAGAACATATCCATTTTACTTTTTTTGTTTCTCTTTAGTAATATTTTAGTGTAAAAGGATAACCAGTATTTAAACCTTTTATGTTACTTTATAAATTTATTTTACACAATGTTGAAAAATTAATAAGAAGGCTACATATTTTGGCAGCTGCTGCTTTCATTTTCAATGAAATGAAAAAACCTCTCCAAGAGAAAATGTCAATGAAGAAGAAACAGTTTGCACTATCTAAAAATGAGAAACCCTCATTTATAAAAGTTTGCTGCAGATGACTTAACTGAAAATAAATTAATAGTTCCTCTGTGTATAATACATATTTATCTATTTTACTTATGCCTTTATTCCAGCAACTTGCAACATCTGAGGTACAATTTCTTACATTACTTTTGTTTTTTTGCAGCACAGGCAGGTGAAGTGACTTCCTCAGGGTCACACAGTGGTGTCAGTACCAGGATATGAACTGACAAGCTCCGGGTTTACTGAAATATTACTGAAGAAAGAAAAAAAATGAAAACGGGCAAATAGGGCTATGCATACAGATGTCCATCCATCCATTATCCAACCTGCTATATCCTAAATACAGGAGCCAATAAATATATATATATATATATATATATATATATATATATATATATATATATATATATATGTGTGAATGTATGTATGTATATATGTATGTCTATATTTATATCTATCTATATCTATATATATATATATATATATATATATATATATATATATATATATATATATATATATATATATATATATATGTAGATATGAAAATTTGTATATGTATATATATATGTATATGTGGATGTGTATATGTATATGTATATGTATATGTAGATATGTGTATATGTAGATATGTATATATATGTATATATGTTTATGTATATATATGGTTACATAACCTCTTTAACACACTACTTCTCCACTGCGAAGCGCGGGTATTTTGCTATATGAAGATATGTATATATATGTATATATGTATATTGTGAGCTGCGAAGCTAATCCTACCCCCAAAAAGATACAGACGCCCCTGGAAAAAGCCCTAGGAAACCCCTAGGAAACTTAAACAGACTACCTTCACATTTCTCCTTTTCCTTCTGGCCGGCTCTGTCGCGTAATCTGCCTCCCGCGCGCTACTCCGCCTTGTCAAAAAACCTGTGCTGACTTCTCTCTGTGGTTATAAATTGATTTTTCTGCTTCTTTCTCTCTCTCTGACTTCTGGTGCTCCTGGCATGTATTCCTCCGAAGAAGAAGAAATCCTTGGTTGCTTTTAAATGACAAGCGGAGGTATAAACTCTTTCAAGGAGCATGTTTGAAACAGTTTTAAAAGATAAATGTTTGTTTGCAGTGTTTGAATAAAAATTCGAGTTTCTTCAACTTCCATTGGTCTTCTGTGCAATCTTGTAACCCAAGTGTGACAAGTGGTACCAGGAGTGGTTGCACAGATGGATGCTTTAGCACAAGCGGAAGCCGAATACCTTTTCCAAGTCACCCAGAATGTTCCTATCCCATATGATTCAGAAGATAATTTGCATTCCGAATGTCCTACGTCTAGTCTCCGGCCTCCATCTGTCAGACGAAGAGACAGCCAACAATATATTCAGCCTCATGGAGCCTCTCCAATCCCTCAACAGTATGTTCCGCCTCCACCAGCACCAGCACCTGCGCAAGTTACTAGACGTGTGCTTCCTCTCCCTCCACTTCCGGACAATGCTAAGAATGTCCTGTCGAAGATGGGCCCATCTGATGACCCACAGCTATTTCTTTTGGCTTTTGAACAAGTGGCAACTGTGTTAGGATGGGACAAACGTCATTGGGCTGTTATCGTCACCCAGTTTTTGTCTGGTGATGCACTACTTTCATTACGAAATATACCTACCGAAAAATTTGGCGATTATGATTTTTTGAAAGATCAGCTTGTCTTGAAGAAAGCCACGACGTTTTTGTCAAAAGGTTTTGCACTTTACAACTGGAGGTTGGATATGGACAGATCTGTTCGTGCTCAGATACAAGATTTGATTCTTAAAGTGCAATGCTGGTTTGAGGGAGATAAAGTTGAGCGCATCGTTGAAAAAGTTGTTATGAACGTACTGCTGTTTGGAATACCTGCACCCATCCGAGATGAATTTCTTCGTCACAATCTTGAATCTCTAGATATTATTTCACAACGTCTAGAAGGCTCCCAGACTGCTTTCAAAACAAGCGGTAGCTTCGGTACTCAGTATCCTGTGTTAAAACCTATAAGGGAACGCCCAGAGTATCCTCGTCAACTTGATTGTGTACCTCGTCATCCTTCAACAACTGATCTTCAGATGTCGTCGGCTAGACCACCAGGAAATGCAGTTGCTGCTACCACAAATGAGATGCCTGCTACCGGAGACAGAGGTCGTGGTCGTCGTCGATTCGGTGCCGGCGAGCGAAGATGTTTCCGGTGTGACCAGCCTGGTCATTTAGTGAGAGATTGTCGTCTGTCTCCAGCCCGTTCAATGGAAATTGGCGTGGCAGAGGTTTGTTGCTCGAATATCCCGGATCCGTCGAAAAACAAAGATGGCTTATTTTTCACTATAAAGTTCGGGGGCCGACAGGTGACGGCGTTTTTGGACTCAGGCAGTGACCTTTGTGTTGTCAGACGCGACTGTCTTGACAACAGTTACCATAGTAATACCGAGACTGTTAACATACGCTGTGTACATGGAGATGTTAAGAACTATGAGACATTATTTCTTCCTGTAACTTATAAGAGTCTTCACTTTAAAGTGTGGTCTGCTATTTCTGATTCATCCCCTTGGCCTTTGCTGATAGGCAGAAGGAATGCTCTTTTTCCTATATTGATGGCTGAACGACAGTCACTAATCGACTCACCTGTTAAACCCATTCGGGGGGAGGGAGACGGGAAACTGGTGGCAGTAGGGAACAATTTAGGTCCCAATTTAGATATTGAACCAGATCTCTCTAGTGAGTCGGAGGAAAATTCCCTGGAGAATTTCTCAAATTGTCAAGACCAAGACCCTTGCACGTCCTCTCAAATTGTAAATGTCTCAGAACCCAAACTGAGTTCTAGCGAGCAGCAGGATTTTGTGAGCTTGCAACGTGCTGATAGCTCGTTGGAGTATGCATTTAATCAGGCTTACACTGCCAGTGATTCCTATTACCAAGACCGATATAATGCGAGCCTAAAAACACCACACTTTCTGGTGAAAGATGGTTGTATTTTCAGAGTGATTTCGGACCATCTATTGGAAGACTTTATTGAGCAATTAGTAGTACCTGAAGCACATAGGGAAATTCTTTTACAGCTGGCTCACTCTCATATCTTGGGAGGACACCTGGGGTCTGATAAAACAAGAGAGCGATTATCGAAACGATTTTATTGGCTAAATATGGGAAAAGATGTTGAACGGTTCTGCACTTCATGCCCTGACTGCCAAATTGTCTCTGCTCATAAGCCTCCTAGGGCTCCCCTTTGCCCTATGCCTATTTTGGATGTCCCCTTTCAGAGGGTGGGTTTAGATATTGTAGGACCTTTGCCGAAAACTAAAAATGGTTTCCAGTATTTGCTGGTGTTAGTTGATTATGCAACGCAATATCCAGAAGTAACTGCTTTGAAAAAGGCAAACTCCTCGTCTGTAGCCAAGGCTCTCTCTGTGATGTTTACCCGTATTGGCATTCCTAAGGAAATTTTAACTGATCAAGGCACACCTTTCACTTCTCGTGTGATGAAACAATTATGTAAATGGTTCGCTATTAAGAAATTGTGCACCACCGTTTACCATCCACAAACTAATGGCTTGACTGAACGGTTTAACAAAACCTTAAAACAGATAATCAGAAGAGTTGCTCATAATGATCCCACAACATGGGACACTGTCCTGCCTTTTGTTTTGTTCGCTGTTCGAGAATCGCCGCAGGCATCCACTGGTTTGAGTCCTTTCGAGCTGTTGTTTGGCAGGCGTCCAAGAGGCATCCTAAATGTTGTTCGAGAGGAATGGATAGGTCATGAAACAACCTCTCTTGGGGAGGGTTTTGCAGAGCGAATAGTTTCCTTACAAGAAAGAATTTCCAGACTTTCTTCTATTGCTGTAGAGCATCAACAACGAGAACAGGAAACACAAAAACGTCTATACGATAGACGCAGTCAGCTTCGTGAATTCAAACCAGGCGATCGTGTTTTAGTATTAATACCGTCAGACCCACATAAATTCCTAGCTAAATGGCAAGGCCCAGCAGTTATCGAAGAGCGTATGGGACCAGTAAATTACAAGGTTAGAATTCCTGGTCGACGAAAACCATTTCAAATTTTGCACATTAATCTCTTAAACAAATGGCACGACAGACAACAGGTTCACAATACCTTGACTGCTGTTTCTCAGACTGATGTTGTCATTGGCAACGATTTGACTGACCCACAAAAGACAGAATTATTAAACTTAATAGAACAGAACACTGATGTTTTTTTGGACTTACCAGGCGTCACTAATTTAGCAGAACATAAAATCACAACTGAAGCCGGTGTTCGGGTGCAGATGCGTCCATTTCGAATTCCAGAAGCACGAAGGAATATTGTGCGCGAAGAAGTCAAGAAGATGCTGGAACTAGGTGTGATTCGTGAAAGCAAAAGTGACTGGTGCTCTCCAGTCGTGTTAGTCCCCAAGCCGGACGGTTCGGTTCGTTTTTGTATTGATTTTAGGCGCTTGAATAAGGTGTCTAAATTCGATGCTTACCCAATGCCCTGGGTGGACGAGCTCTTGGAAAAACTGGGTCAGGCGACCTATATTTCCACACTAGATCTCACAAAAGGTTATTGGCAGGTGCCTCTTGAGGCTAATAGTTGTGAGAAAACAGCATTTACGACTCCTGATGGACTTTATGAATTTACAAGACTCCCGTTTGGTCTTCATGGAGCCCCTTTAACTTTTCAGCGAATGATGGATCAAATACTACGCCCACATTCTGAATATTCTGGGGCGTATCTTGATGATGTGGTTATTTTCAGCAATGATTGGCATTCACATTTACAATGCCTACAAGCTGTACTTAATAGCCTGAAACAAGCTGGATTAACTGCTAACCCTAAGAAATGTAAACTAGGTATGTCTGAGACTCATTATCTAGGTTACTCGATGGGCAGGGGTTTACTTCGTCCACAACTAAGAAAAATAGAGGAGGTGCTTGCTTACCCACATCCTAAAACGCAAAAACAGGTGCGCGCTTTCCTGGGACTAGCTGGTAACTACAGAAGATTCATCCCTGACTTTGCAAATAGAGCTGCTCCTCTTTCAGAGCTTACTAAAGGAAGAAAAAACCGACCTATTATATGGACAGAACTTTGCGAACGTTCCTTTTCAGATTTAAAAAAAGCCTTGTCATCTTATCCAGTGCTACGAAATCCTGATTTCTCTAAAGATTTTATTCTACAAAATGACACTAGTGCATTCGGAGTAGGAGCGGTCCTTTCCCAGGTATTTGAGGGTGAAGAACACCCTATCACGTACTTGAGTAGGAAATTACTCCCAAGAGAACGCAATTATTCAACTATTGAGAAAGAATGTTTAGCAATTAAATGGGCTATAGAAGCACTACGCTATTACTTATGGGGACGGAAGTTCACATTAGTAACTGATCATGCTCCACTTCAATGGTTATACCGTCAAAAAGATACAAACTCCCGTCTTATGAGATGGTTTTTAGGATTACAACCTTACAGTTTTGAAGTCAGACACCGACCTGGGTCTGAACACATAAATGCTGACGTGCTGTCACGTCTCTTTGAACCGGGTCTGGAGAATCGCTTGATTCACGGAAACGTGAATAAAGCTGAGGGAGGGGGTGTGAGCTGCGAAGCTAATCCTATCCCCAAAAAGATACAGACGCCCCTGGAAAAAGCCCTAGGAAACCCCTAGGAAACTTAAACAGACTACCTTCACACTTCTCCTTTTCCTTCTGGCCGGCTCTGTCGCGTAATCTGCCTCCCGCGCGCTACTCCGCCTTGTCAAAAAGCCTGTGCCGACTTCTCTCTGTGGTTATAAATTGATTTTTCTGCTTCTTTCTCTCTCTCTGACTTCTGGTGCTCCTGGCATGTATTCCTCCGAAGAAGAAGAAATCCTTGGTTGCTTTTAAATGACAAGCAGAGGTATAAACTCTTTCAAGGAGCATGTTTGAAACAGTTTTAAAAGATAAATGTTTGTTTGCAGTGTTTGAATAAAAATTCGAGTTTCTTCAACTTCCATTGGTCTTCTGTGCAATCTTGTAACCCAAGCGTGACAATATGTATATATATATGTTTACATAACCTCTTTAACACACTACTTCTCCGCTGCGAAGCGCGGGTATTTTGCTAGTATATATATATATATGACAGCAACACTCATAACAATGACAACACAATTACATTGACAATCATGTTACATTATTTTTAAAATGTTTCCTTTACTTTTTCATAACCTCTTTAACACACTACTTCTCCGCTGCGTTGCTAGTTAGAGTATATGGACAAAAAACATGTTCCAGTTATGACCATTACGCGTAGAATTTCGAAATGAAACCTGCCTAACTTTTGTAATTAAGCTGTAAGGAATGAGCCTGCCAAATTTCAGCCTTCCACCTACACGGGAAGTTCGAGAATTAGTGATGAGTCAGTCAGTCAGTCAGTCAGTGAGTCAGTGAGTCAGTGAGGGCTTTGCCTTTTATTAATATGTATAGATAAAAGTGATTATGTTTTTTAAAATGTACTATGCATGTGTGCAATATTGTTCTAAACCAATTTAGAATTAACATTTAAGCCAATCTAATATTTTTAAACATGTATATGAAGAAAAACGGCAATACATATTCTATACTGAATTATGCTGTATATTAATTGCCTTATATAGAACTGCTCTAGTTTTTGTCACTTATTATTATAAACGATGGGCCATCAAAAGAAAAAAAATACTAATAATAACACAATTTATTTATATAACACCCTTCCTATGCTCAAAATTCAGAAAGAACAACAGGACCTATATAACATTGTCTACATATCACTAAATAAAGATAAATGCAGGATATACAAAACATTCAAATAGAATAAAAGACAATAATGCAGACTAAAATACAACATATAATACTACAAAAAAATCTTGAACAAATAATATAAATTGTGATACAAATGCAAACCCTGAGTACCTGGACAGATAGAGGGGGTAAACTGCAAAAAAGGGGCAGAATGTCAGGTCTGTTTAATGTCTTCCTAAACAAATGAGTTAAAAAAATGAATGGAGTCAGCTGATGTCATTAATTTTAGGAGGTCATTCCACAGTCTGGGTGCAATAATAATAATAATAATACATTTTATTTATATAGCGCCTTTCCCATGCTCAAGGCACTTCACAGAGTTTAAGAAAGAATGGGAGGGTATTCAGTATATAGCATTGTACTAAACCAAATAAATAAATAAAGAAATCAAAGATAGTTATTCAGAGAAAAGCCTATCAGACAACATAATTGATGGTCTAGCACATACACATACAGGTTACATGAGAATCTTGACAGAGAGATAAACTGAAAGAAGGGTAATAAAGTCAGGTAGAGCTAAAAGCCTTCCTGAACAGATGAGTTTTGAGTTGTTTTTTAAAAGAATTCATGGAGTCAGCTGAACTGATTAATTTCGGTAGGTCATTCCAGAGTCAGGCCGCTATACAGCTGAAGGCCCTATCACCCATGGAGTGTAGATTAGTGTGGGGTACAACAAGATTGCCATAATCAGAGGATTTTAGTGGGCGGTTACAGCTGAAGGCCCTGCTGTCACCCGCAGAGTGCAGATTAGTGTGGGGCACAGAATCAGAGGACCTTAGTGGGCAGGTTAATAACAGAATTTGATATTCAATCGCGTAAGACACAGGGAGTAGTGAAGGTGCAGCAGGATGGCTGTGATGTGCTCGCTGTTGTTGGTTCGTGTCAGAACTCTTGCAGTTGAGTTTTGAATCAGCTGGAGCTGTGATATAAGATTATATTATTATAAAATTAAGATAACTTATTTATTATATTATAAATTAAGGCATGAGAGTTGCCCTGTACATGACATTAGCTATATAGTGTCTGACAATGGGTCCAAGGATTTCATCCCGATACCTAATGGCAGTCAAGGAGCTGTTGTCTAGCCTGTCAAGGTCTGTGTGTCCATCCATGGATATGCCACCCCAGACCATCACTGACCCACCACCAAACCGGTCATGCTGAATGATGTTACAGGAAGCATAACATTCTCCACGGCTTCTCGAGACCCTTTCACGTCGTCACATGTGCTCAGGGAGAACCTGCTCTCATCTGTGAAAAGCACAGGGCAGCAGTGGTGGACCTGCCAATTCTGGTATTTTATGGGAAATGCCAATCAAGCTCCAGGGGGCCCACTAGAGGACATCATGATGTCTGTTTCTTTTTGTCAGAGGTCAGAGACATTCACACCAGTGGCCTGCCTGCTTTGGGTAATTTTGTAGGGGTCTAGCAGTGCTCATCTTCTTCCTCCGGTCCTGCTGATGGGTTAAGGACTTTCTCTGGCCCTGTCCAGCTGTTCTAGAGTAACTGTGTGTCTCTTGGAATCTCCTCAATGCCCTTAAGAATGTGCTGGGAGACACAGCAAACCTTCTGGCAATGGCACATATTGATGGAGAAGTTGGACTACTTGTGGTAGCATGAGGGGATACCTGGACCCTACAGAGCTGACACAAGTAGTCCACAAGTAGTCCAAGTAGTTAACAGATGAGGGGAAAATGTCAGTGGCCTCCACCTGTTAAACCATTCCTGTTTTGGGGGTCATCTCATTGTTGCCTCTCTAATGCACCTGTTGTTAATTTCATTAACACCAAAGCAGCTGAAACTGATTAACAAGCCCCTCTGCTACTTAACTGACCAGATCAATAGCCCACAAGCTTCATTGACTTGATGCTATACTTGGATTAATGTAATATTGTGGTTTTATAAGTCACTACACACATTACTGAAATACACTCAATGATAGTTTTGGATAGCCCCAAACTTCAGTCCTTCACAAATGCAGTAGTTTACAAACATCATATTTTAATTTCTCTTTGAGAAGCATGAAAAATAATTCTGTTGAATCTCAACTTATGATTACATTTTTGCTACGTATGTACTATTGAGGGACTTATTTTTTTTTAAATCAGATGGTCACTTTATTTTAACAAGCAATGTAAAAAAACTGTTTACTCTTTACCTTCAGATCACATTCTGTTTGTTTATCAAGCAGAACTGGATATTTTCATTTCTATGCAATACTGTAATAAATGTCAGTTCAGCAGGTTAAAATAACACAATGAGACACACAAACACATTCACTCTGCATACATACTACAGGTGCCGTCATTGGTTTTCCTGTGGATTGGACTGTTGAATCTACACAATGGCTGTACATGCTGGGATCTTTGGCACATGTTGTCCCAGTAGAATGTGAGGTGTCACCAATTGTTTACCCTGCTCCTCAAGAAGGATCTGTCTCCTTCTCCCTGCTCCAGTCTCGGTTCAAGGTTGTCGAGATGACAAAAGTATTTTTTTCTGAGATGTTCAATATCAGCATCCAGGGTAATGTTTTGTCTAAATTCTCCACTCCTCTTTTTGTAGCATTGTAGTCCATTATCATTTCTGACCATGGAATCTCATATCCCTGTGCAGATCACATTATGCACCAAGGATGTGTCATTTGTTTAGACAAACTTTCATGTTTTCACTGGCCTATTCTGTGTGGCCAGAAGTTGAGATGGGAGCTCTAGCTTTTTTTTTTCCTTATTGTGCTAAGCATTGTTACCTTCCTCTTGAGGAGCTACTGTCCCAGTTTGTGTAAAAGTAAAAGTTATTGCATATGGTGTTGTGGCCATTCAGCTTATGTCATGCCCAGGGCAACCCTCATGCCTTAATTTCTCACAGCAGTTTCTCCATCTGACTTCCCTTTGTTAATGAAATGACATCCTCTGCTCTTCTGTATCTCTATGCTTCCCCTTGAGCATGTTATTCATAGCTTTGGACTGGGTTATCATTTTTATGCAGATGATGCTTAGATCTATTTCAGTGTTAAAAGTGACACTTCGTCACAGCTTTCTCAGCTCATAACTTGCCTCAGTGAAGTTAAATTAAAACCTGAACAGAGCAAAACTCTTTAAAATAAAATTGCAACATAACTGAACTCCTGCAAAGTGGCACTAAAGTGCAACTTAAGAAAACAAGCTCCTCTTCAACCATTCTTGGTAATGATCCCATCAGACTTTCTTTTACTTCAAAGAATCTTGGTGTCACTTTGATTCCTCCTTTTCTTATTTCACCCATGTAAGCCATATTAAGAAACTTCCACCTGTGTCATATTTCTTATGTTTGTTCATTCCTCTCCTTTTCTAGTGCTGAGAATCTTGTCCCTGCCTTTATCACATCCCACAATGATTATTGTAAGTCACTACTGGCAGGTGCCACTTCTAAACTAATGTCACAGCTCCAGCTGATTTAAAACTCAACTTCAAGAGTCCTGACACGAACCAACAACAGCGAGCACATCACAGCCATCCTGCTGCACCTTCACTGCTCCCTGTGTCTTACAGGATTGAATATCAATTTTTTTTATTAACCTATTATACCTGACATTCTGCCCCTTCTTTCAGTTTACCCCCTCTATCTGTCCAGGTACTCAGGGTTTGCATTTTTATCACAATGTATGTTATTTGTTTAAGATTTTTTTTGTAGTATTATATGTTGTATTTTAGTCTACATTATTGTCTTTTATTCTATTTGAATGTTTTGTATATCCTGTATTTATCTTTATTTAGTGAAAATATTATTTGTAGACAATGTTATATAGGTCCTGTTGTTCTTTCTGAATTTTGGGTATAGGAAGGGTGCTATATAAATAAATTGTGTTCTTATTTTTTTTTCTTTTTATGGCCCATCGTTTATAATAATAAGTGACAAAAACTAGAGCAGTTCTATAAAAGGCAATTAATATATAGCATACTTCAGTGTAGAATATGTATTGCTGTTCTCTTCACATACATGTTTAAAAATATTAGACTGGCTGAAATGTTAATTATAAATTGGTTTAGAACAATATTGCACACATGCATAGTACATTTTAAAAAACATAATCACTTTTATTATTAACGTTTTACTAAACTCTAACTTGGTGTAAATATTGTAATTATATTGTATATTTCGTTCCTTGTAATTATATTGTATATTTCGTTCCATGGATGTAAACGAACAACAGTTTTCAATTAACACAGATCCTGATGATTTTAATTTTGTCGACATGTTCAATGGTTCCCACAGAGCCGAACACAACGTAAATGTTAATAGTGTATTTCACAGAAACGATCCGTATTGTTTAGTTTGATGTATGACACGACGTGATGGCAGAAGCCCTCTGACCTTTACAATGATACCTATTATTTGGTTTAATGTACTGTTTTCCTTCTCATTTTTATCGCTTAATTTCTGAACGTATCCTTGACCCGGCGTTACTTTCCGGGCTTTGCCGAGACCTGCCGAAACCTTCCAAAAGTAATGTCACGAAGTCAGTCCTAAAACGACGGTGACGTCACTTCTGGGTCTGTAACTGCCAAGTAGATAAATGCAAAGAATTATTATTATTATTATTGCTGCGGGTTTACAACTGCGGTGACGTATAGTGCTGTGGCTCTGCAAACGGATATTGTGGAATTTTCTTGAACTGTGAGACAACCGTGCAAAATTAAATCCTGATATTATAATGTGTGTGTACCAAGAATATCGTGATTAAAAGCACACGTTATATCTAAGCATCACAAAATCATTAAGCAATCGTTTTTTACATATGGTGAGAAGTATGATTAATGTGAAACGGATTTGTCTAATTAATGCTACATGTGATTGTAATGTTTATTGCATTAATTAATTGAATATTATTATTCTTCTTCCTTTGAAAACATGCGTTTGTTACGATGCAAGTAAAGCTGTGAAATAAAGTTAAGTAAACGAAAGAAACCGAATCTCCTTTGAGGGATTAGTAAAAGCGCGATTTAGTCACGAATAACAAGTAGCACCGTTCTTGCGTTTTCGTCCATCCACCTGCAGGGAGCGGTAGTGATGGGCCGCTCGACACTCAGGTTTCGACACTGTGTCGAGCTTTCGAAGCACTGGAGATCGAAGCGCCGCTTCGAGGCTTGCTTCAAATGCGCCCGTCACGTGATTTTGAGTCACGCTTGCGTAATGTCGTCATTGATATCTGCGCAGTCAGCAGTCGATTTGGTCATTCACTACTCTGTTAAAGCGCTTTGGCTCAAAGCGTAAAAGCAGTTGTTCTTGCTACAGCGATAAGGTTCGCTAACCCGAGATGAAATCCTAATTTAGGCTCGCATATGTTGAAATAAGGATTTTGTATAAAACAGTTAAGTAGTACTTGTCTGAAAGTTAACAAATATATTTTGGAGACATTATGAACGATTTACATGGGGCACCTTTTTCCTTGGTGTGGAATCGTGTCCACCTAGAATCTGTAACAAATTAATGAGCATATTTTGCGTAAGGTAGCACGTATTATAACAATCCAGAATCTACTCTACGCCATGTCGATCATATCAGAGAGGCTAAGAAACGCTTCACTAAAACCGACGTGGTCATTACACCAGTATATGCGCAAGACACTCTCATTAAACGTTTTTACTATCCAGTGATTCCCAGATCTGTAGCTGATTTGTATTACTGATTTCCAAAAAGCAATGTGAGTAAAAGCATGTGCTGCATAACTAATCACAACTGTCTTCTGCAATTTTAGGAAAGCTTCGGGAGTTCTGCGTTAATGAGACAAAAACGTTGTAAAGAAACTTTGCGAATTCATCCAGAGGTGAACATAAAGATCACTCAAGTACTGACAAGAAGGAGCAGCTGGATAAGCACATCTGGAGCCAAACTTTCAAAATAACACCTGACTTTGTCAGCAACATCCTTTCCTTCTGAATGCATCTTATCAAAGGCTGCGCCGGGGGTAAATAAGTAATCTTCCGAACTGCAGCTCAACGGAGTAAATCATTGATGTAAATAAAATTATTGAAAGACTAAGCTTTTGTCGTTTCTGTATTCTTAAACCATCTTCCAGTCCCACAATCCCCCGCAGTCACTGTCACATTTAACGTTCCCTGCTCCTCACCTGTCGTGTCACCCAAAGTATCAACACTCAGTGTCATTCAAGGCTTTACCATCCTTCCTTTCATAGACATAAAATAAGACACACATTCCCTCTACATACGTGTCCAATAATAATAGTAAACTGGCAGGAACGAGAAAAAGCACAAGATGGGAATATTCATGACAAGAGCCTCGGCATCAGGGTGAGGATGTGCCTTGTCACCCATTACGTGAGCTCGTCTGCCACCCTTCAGTTGCACTGGCACACGTTACACTCTGGGGCAATTGCAATGGAGAATACCGACAGTGTACACCTTCAGAAGTGGAATAAATCGACTGTATAAGTAGAACATTTCAGATAAACTATGAATTTTGTTAATCATAAACAATGCAACATAACTATTATATGTGTTGTTACTTTTTATTTATTCTCACCAAACGTTACATATCTACATGGGAAATGAACATGGGTAATATGTTTATAATCATTCTCACTAAAATACACCGTCAAAATATATTAATGAGCAAACTGAGACACATTGGCCTTTAGGAAATATAAAAAAGCGTATGCGCTGCCATTTAGGACAGAATGCATTGTTAACTTGACGCACTCTCTACTGATGCGATGTCACAAAAAAAAAGAAACAGCACAGTCCGTGCAAACTCTTCGCCTCCTTGGTTTTTGACCTTATGATTGTCAACATCAAATCAATAAAGTCATTTTAAGAAGATGACAAGTCTGCTATAGTCAGTTCAATGAACGCTCCTTTTAAAAAATTGCTTATAACGAATATAAATCAGAATCTCAATGATGCGGGACTCGCGAGTAGTAACGAATAATATATGACACTGAGAAATTGTAATTCCTAATAACGGGAACAAGTAAAAACTACGATTTCCTAAAACGGACACTGTAAATGTAGGCATTTCAATAAATAATTTAGGAGACTTTTGTGTGCATTTCAATACCAATTTAAGAACTACGTAGGCTACCTGTTGTACTATAAACGCTACCTCAAGCAGCACTTAACAGTAAATAGTCTAACAGGACAATGACGGACTGAAACGAAGATGCTGCGCCGCTACAATAAAGGTTCACACTGTCATTCTGCATGTTTAGAAGGCGCTGATTGGCTGAAACTGTTTATAGCGAATTGTCTTAAATTGATAGTGCCGTATAGCGATCAGAAACGAAAAGACACATTTAGGCATGATGGACAGTAGTTTGTTTTTCTACAATACAAATTCAGTACGACACCAGGGTCTCCAAACACACAAATATGAAGCTTATTACGTTTTACAGTGAAACTCTTTACATACACAATATAATTAGGGACGTGTGCCCCCTGCCCGTCTACGGCGGCCCAATCTTCCCTCGACAGCTCGATTCGCTCACTATCCGTCCAAGCTGAAAATATTGTTAAATGGAGGAATTGAAAAAAAACCTTTAACAAGTGGAGGATCGACGACACAAACCGCTGGTGTTTTTATCGAGAGACAGTTGCGATATCATTGAGCCACCTAATCAGAATAATTAACGAGCTTCGCACAACTGATCTACTACTTCTGTTCTTACTGCCGCGGATGTGGAAATATGTTGTTTGACATATGCACGTTAAATTGGTTTAATTGACACGAGAGTATCATTGTTGTATTCTCCTAATGAAGACAAAAAAAATTATATTTATAGATGTATACTATATGACGTACGGTTTTGAACAAAATTAAGCGTTCCATAAAAAGGTTGCACGATTTACCTAATCTTTTTATATATATAAAGTTGATATATGACAATATATCTTTGACACTATGTATCAGACAAAGGAAATCACAGCAAACCACAAGAACAATAATTACTTCTCAGCAACTACCTGAATTGTAGTTTAACTATATTAAGTGAAGTGTGTAATGTCAATACGAATTACAAAATATAACTAGAGAGTTAAGTGTCAGATAGACTCTCAAAATATAGAGGTTAATGCCTTTGAGTGTGCTGAGGCTTCACAAAGATTCAGTAACCATGTCTGCTCGAGACTTCGAAGCCCTATCATGATCCAATCTCTGTACTACGCATGAATGAGGCTTCAGAGCTCCGTCATGAGCTCAGTACTACGCATGTCTGAGGCTTCAAATCCCCGTTCGAAGCCCGTCATGACGCAATCTCAGTAGTACTACGCATGTCTGAGGCTTCAAATCTGCTCGAGGCTTCGAAGCCTCAGTTAACCCAGTGCGCATGTCCGAGGCTTCGAATCTGCTCGACGCTTCGAAGCCTCAGTTAACCCAGTGCGCATGTCTGAGACTTCGGCGCCACGTCATGAGCTCAGTACTACGCATGTCTGAGGCTTCAAATCCCCGTTTGAAGCCTGTCATGACGCAATCTCAGTAGTACTACGCATGTCTGAGGCTTCAAATCTGTTTGAGGCTTCGAAGCCTCAGTTAACCTAGTGCGCATGTCAGAGGCTTTGGTGTCCCGTCACGATCTCAGTACTCAGCATGTCTGAGGCTTCGGCACCCCATCAGGATGCAATCTCAGTACTACGCATGTCTGCTCATTGCTTCGAACCGCAATGCATGGGGGCGGGACATTTCCATTCCTCATGTCAGCTTACTGCTTTGACCCGAGAGTTAGGAAGTTATATTAATTACATTACACTGCATATTCCACCACCAGGTTACAAAATTTCAACAGAGTTGTGATTGGTGAAACAAATCTTTCAGGATCATCAACACAACTGAAATTATTGTGCAGTACATTACTTAGTGTCAAAATATAAAATGACAAATTTTGCATATTAAAATGCTGACTATTAGAATGCATAAGAACAGCTGTACTAATGTGGTTCAAAACACTTCCTTCACCATAATACTCTGGCTGTTCTCATAAATATTCCAGTCTCTGTGTTGCAGTGCCTCACTTCTATAGTGAACAGTGTTATGCGTGTATTCACTGAATATAGAAATCAACATATATATGATTGTACCGCTACTTTGCGGTTCACTTTTCGCGGATTCACGACTTCGCGGGTTTTTAAATACAAGTGATTGCCCGCCTATCGCGGAAGTTATGTTCCAGACCCATCAGCAACAGGAGAAAATCCGCGATATAGAAAGACCATATAAATAAACATTTTTATAGTTTAAGCCTTAAAATACCCATCCCACATGCTTTAAACACATGTAAACTTATAAAACACACTTTGTTAACACATATGATATGTGAATGTCGGGCTAAGGATATGAGTAACATCTCACTATTATAAAACATTTTAACTTCACGCAAGACAAGACAGTGAGACAGGAAAATTGGTGATGTACAGGCTTTTAAATTATTGACACGCAGAGCGACAAGCAGCACAAAGCCAGCACAAAGTCCACTTCTCCTTAGCGTTCATTCTGCTCCCCACCCCCTTGACAATGCGAAGTGGCAGGAGCTTACTGCGCTTCCGGGGAGGGGGGGTTTGAGCGAAGGTGCGTTCAGCTCTCACACACCCCCACACACACACACACACACTCCTCCTCCTTCCAAACGAGCAGAGCGACAAGCAGGCATTTTGGCAGAAGCAGCACAAAGTCCATTTCTGCTCAGCGTGAGTTCAGCTGCCCCCCTTCACAAAGCGAGTGCAGACACATTGACGTCTGATCGCTGCGTGCAGTGTGCAGTGTTGGTCTGAGGTGTTTAAGAATGTAGAAAGTGTTTAAGAGCATAGGAAGTGTTTATAAGAGCGTGGGAAAGGTTAACAAGAGAGTGAGAAAGGTTTATAAGAGTGTGGGAAGGGTTTAATAAAGCCTTAGAAATATGTATAAATAATAAAATAAATATAGGTCGCTACTTCTCGGATTTTCACCTATCGCGGGGGGGGGGGGGGGGGGGGGGGGGGGGGCTCTGGAACGTAAACCCCCGCGATAGGTGAGGGATTACTGTATATATATATATATATATATATATTTGCAGCTGGAGATCCACAAAGGGAGAAAAAATGTATCATGTATCATAAAGTAGTTTTTATTAATGAGCTTTCAACCCCTGCTAGGGGTCTTCATCAGAGGATAATGCTTAGACTTGCAAGAATCAAAGGCAATATATAGCAAAACATTATGTGGATGGGGGGTGGCTAAATCAGTGTGATGGGGGGGGGGGGGGTATTGGGTGTACAGTTTATTTATTATGAACATGTTCTTCGTCTGTGTCCTCACAGGTGGCGCAATGGTAGTGCTTCTGCTTTGCATTAAGGAGACTGTGGAAAGATTGTGGGTTCGCTTCCCGGTTCCTCCCTGTGTGGATAGCGCTTTGAGTACTGAGAAAAGCGCTATATAAATGTAATGAATTATTATTAAGTTTACATATGCTGGATTAACGTCCAAGTGTCTGTTGATGGCGTTCTCATTTGATAGCCAAGATTCGGCCAGCTCTCTGCCACTTTTAGTACTGGCCTTAAATTTGACTTGTCCCAGTTAAATGTCATGTCCTGTTGATTTAGTATGCGGTGTAGATCAATGAAAGTGAAGTCCTTTCTTTGATGGCGTTGCGATGTTCCTGTATACGTGTTGCGATTCTTTTTGAAGTATGTCCTATGTATACTGCTGAGCAAGAACTGCGTGGAATACTATAAACTGCGTTTCGTGTTTCTGCCATCGATTTCTTGTTTTTAGCATTAAAGAGGGACCCGCTGCGCAGATTGTTCGTGGGTTTGTGCACTATTCTGACACCTGACTTGGCCAGGATGCCCCGCTGTACCTTCTGACACATTGTGGTGATAAGGGAGTGAGTGCCAGGTGGGGTGGGGGTTCTGATTCAGTTCAGTTGTTTGCTGAGTTTTTTGGCGTCTTCTGTGTAAGCTCCGATTAATGAATGTTTTTTGAGTATCCATTTGAAGTTATTTATTCATTTTTGTTTCCTTCGTATTACAGTGGGTGTGGACTCTTCTGAATAGAGTTTTAACACAGCTCCGTTTATGAGATACCGGGTGGTTGCTGGTGAAGTGTAATATCTTGTTTGATATTCTATATGTTCTATTTACTGTGTTATATGTTGTTTTTATACTGTTTGCTACGATATCACTGTTTCTGTCCCTTCTCATA
Source organism: Erpetoichthys calabaricus (assembly GCF_900747795.2). Classification (NCBI taxonomy): domain Eukaryota; kingdom Metazoa; phylum Chordata; class Cladistia; order Polypteriformes; family Polypteridae; genus Erpetoichthys; species Erpetoichthys calabaricus. The sequence continues at coordinate 123,832,981 of NC_041403.2, forward strand.
AATATTCCTTTTCTTCCTCAGGTTCATTATTACTGCTATAATTACTGCATTAATGTTCAATATGTCTGTCAGTCAGTCAGTCATTGTCCAACCTGCTACAGTATATCTAAACACAGGGTCACGGGGGTCTGCTGGAGCCAATCCCAGCCAGCACAGAGCGCAAGGCAGGAACAAATCCCCGGCAGCATGCCAGCCCACCGCAGGACACACACATACACCAAGCACACACTAGGGACATGTTAGGATCTCCAATGCACCTAACCTACATGTCTTTGGACTGTGGGAAGAAACCGGAGCACCCGAAGGAAACCCACGCAAACACGAGGAAAACATGCAAACACCACGCAGGGAGGAGCCGGGAAATTAACCCGAGTCTCCTTATTGTGAGGCAGCAGTGTGATAAAGATGTATCTAATGAAAATATGTGTCTTGTTTCATGTATATGATGAAATGGTAGATCTAGCTAACGTAGAGGGTTTCATTAGTTGTATTAGCTATATTATGTTACAATAGGTAAACTGCAGGTCTTGTACTTTGAACGTTAGGTGATATACGTGTATCAAGTCTTATTTGCGCATGCTTCGAGATAAATGATTAGTATGGGCTGCTCTTACAGTAAACAAGAATAAATGTTTCTGGCAAAGACAGATTTTTTTTTAAATTACTATAAATATGGATAGCTGCCTGCTCTTTGTTTCCAGTGCATTAGTAGATCTTCATTCCGGCGTCTGTATCAATCGATGAAGAGTCTACAGCGTCGTCATTAACAAGGCTAACATGGGGTGAAGTAATTGACAGTGCTGATAAAAGTAAACACACGACATATCTCAGTGACATTTGGCTTTACCTCCCCTTCATCATCTCACGTGCACTTTTAAACAAGCTTCAAGGTGTCGTTTTGAAACATTTGTGCGTCAAAAGCTCAGCGTCTCATTTCCAATGCGCGTGATGATGTGGATGTGTAGCGCCAGTTCGTATCAGTATAGTTATTGCAAAATTTAGTGACAGTTAGTGATGGACCAATCGCATTTCCACGAGGTGTAGTCTAGTTTGGTTGAAGAGTTTAATTCAAATACTGATATATGCTGGTTTTACATTGGAATTAGAATATGAATGTACATTATGCAGATTAAATTCCCGATTAGAAGTCTAACACCAACCAGGTTTTCAAGGAGCATTGCCGCATAATCGGAACTATCAATCAAACGCAATCAGGCAACGGCAATCTGCAATCCCCAGACAGATGCTGACCAGGTTTGTTATTGAACACGAGACCTGGCGCTGTCCGACTGGCGTAATTGTTCAAGCCACCGTTACGCATACATTTACTTCTAAACAACGGTAATCCGTGCTAGCGCCTAACATAACTAGTCAACGTTGATCCGATTACTGCAGAATAATTACTTGCTAAGCGTATGTCGATTTACAATGCTTGACATTATTGCCAATTATAATTTTTGACTTCAAAGGTGTATATCACAACTTCATAGAGATTCGGTATTCGTCCACAATGCTCTAAGGGTTTACTGTTAAAATGTGCTGTTAATACAAATGGCCAGGAGGTGTCCCTAGAGAGGTGAGTGTCAAATGCTTCGAAGCTTCGATACGATTTCCGACACAATTGCTTCAAACGTGTTGATGCTTCATGAGGCTTCACTCCGCCCATCACTACGGGAGCGGGAGTGATTTGCGACTGCTTCTATAGCAGTCAGTATTATTACCTCAGTATAACCGGACACCCATGTTTATGCAACCAAATGTGTTACGAATTTAACAAATATTTAAAGGTTTCACTAAAAAACTTACATTGTCACTTTATGACTGGAAATGAAACCAACAACGTGGGAATCAATTCGCTGTTGAAAGCGAGTGGGCTTCTCCGAGTGGGCGCTTCACTTGTCGGAAGTGACGGAGCTGATGCTGTAAGGAGGAGGCGGGATTACCGCAGTGAGTGAAGATGGCGGCTCTGCGAGTGGTAGTGATGTCCGGCTCCGGGAGAAGTCTTTTAAGTGCCTCCCGAACACTCCACTGTACTAGGGTAAGAGAAAAGGGCATCAAATTTTGCTACGCTTCTGGAGTGGCTCACAGAAAGGGCGATTAGTCAAGTGCGGTTGGCATAGACGGGAAACTCCTGGCCTTTGCTGGCACTCACAAGGTCATTGATAGAGAGCGCCGCGTCAGTGGCGGTCGGATAGCGGACAAGGAGTTCTTGTGTCCAGGGCCACCCGGACGAGGCTATTCTGTTGGGTATTTGTATGAGTCAAGACAAATTCTGTAAATGACAACAACGAATGCCAGCGGGTCGGTATAACCGACAATGTTTCATTGATTATATATTGTGAAGACAGAGGACAGGCCCCTCGGCCGACACAGTGGCAAAAAAGTAGTGCATGTGAGAAAGAGGCATGTTTAGTTCTATGGTTTAGACACATGTAGAAAATGTGTAGACAACACTATTAATTAAACTAAAGCATATGTAAATGTTAAACTTATTTTTGCTGAACCTATTCCAGAGACGCATTAGAAACTGCTTTTTCTGCAGTATTTATTTTCAAAGTACATCAATGCACACCAGTCTAAATCTGAAAAAAAATTTAAACATACAAAGAATCCTCATTTTTCTTGCTTTGCTTTGTGCAGGGGAAACAAGTATTCGAATTTAGCATCCCCCCTAACACATGCCTTTACAAATGTGACAATAAGGTTTAATTTATGCTGTGTCACTTTAAAACAATGTCAAATCAGAATTATTTACCATTTAGGCATTGTTTTATTTTAGCAGTATCTGTCATTTATGAACAAGACAGTACCAAATAAGAATCTCCTCCGTCTTACAGTATATTGAAAAAAGAAAAAAAAATTGGTGGATAACATAGTTGTGTACTGGATGCCTCCCAGAAATAATGTCCATGTGGTTTCTGCACATTCTCCAGGTCTGTGGTAGTATTCCTCCAATTTCTCTAAAGATGTTTAGGTTGGGTGAACTGGTCGTTCCAAATATGTGTGAGTATGCTCTGTGCAGTGGACAGGGGGCCTGTCCAGGACTGCTTTCTACCTTGAACTCAGTGCTGCAGGGAAAGTTTCACATGCTGAGACCTAGAGAATTCTCTGTATTAGGAGTAGATAGATAGACAGTATGAAATATTCTGAGGAGTTAGGGTTTGGTGGTTATAGCAAAATACCAATGAGTGTGTTGACATGCGCACACAAAACTGGGATAAAGTGAGTAGCCTGATTTAAAGCAGAAACCTAGTTTCTTAAAATCCTGCATTTACATGTGCGAGGCCACCTATGGACCCTTGGCAAAATGAGCAGTGTCATTAAAATTGCAAAAAAGAGTTTAACATCCTCATCGGTCACCGTGAATCCAAAAGCAAGCATGGAGGCTGTGTCTCCTAAGCAGTTTTGGGAAAGTTACTTTTAAAAATAAATGTTACTTTTTTGTGAGTAAAGGATATACAAACTTTGTTACATAGTAACTTATTATAAAATGCAATTCATAGACAGTGTTACATTTGCTTTACTTTTTTCGTCTTTCATATTAAAAAACACATTTGACTGGCCAGCATTTTTATTAAATCCTAAGCCCATGTATAAATCTTGGGCAAACACAGAAATTTTCTTGTGTTTTAAAAATACATTTAGTCTTTCATGTGCTGTGGACTAAATTCCATACATCCTCTTTTTACATCCTTGACCTGAGCCGTCAAAGATTTATCAAATCTAGTCACTGCATCACCCAATTACACATCATGGCTATAGCAAATAGCTGGTTGAAAACTAAACACATAGTTTATTAATAATGTTTTTGTTACCAGATTGCATGCAACTCGCACTGCTCTGCATGGCTGTGCAACCTGCAAGGAGCAGTATATCAGTGTGTTTCCTTCTTGCCTTACACCCAGTGCTGCTGAGATAATCTTTGCTTCAGTAAAATAACTATTGAGTTAGGTTACTCATCACTTTAAAAAAAAAAAAAAAAAGGTAGTCAAGAAACATAACACATTTTATTCGCCTGAGCATCTGCCTCAGGAAATTTTTGTGTATGCTTCAGACATGCGCAGACTTCAAAAATCTTTAACTGTAACCCGGTTTAGGTGGCTCCAAAGCCTGTTACTCATGGAGAAATCAATGTGTTAGCCTGGTTTCTCAGACTAGATTAAGGGTTTACATGACATTTTAGAAACAGGGTTTCTGTGAATAACCAGGTTATTAAAGTGCATGTAAACGCACTGATTAATAGTTTGTGTTTTATAACCAGTAAGTTTACATCTCAGTGATGGGCATTTAATAATACATTTCCTGTAGAAGAACTAGTTTTCTGTATTTCCTTTTATGTATGAAGGCTTATGTGCAGGTAATAGAATACATTTTAAAATATTGGATATCCCTTGCCTTATGTGTACAGTCAATGTTTGTCCTACGCCTTTTTTTGGTATCCTCGTGTTTTTCTCTGTCTTAGCTGGCATTTCCTCTCAGTTGTTTTCCCATAAAGTCTACTTCTCAGAGTTTAATTTCTAGGCACTTTCTAACCTCCTATCCACTTTTGACTACCACCAAAGTTGGAAGAGCCCCCATTAACCCACTGTGAAAGCAATAATATTCTTTCGAATGCTTCTCATGTTTGAAGGCAACTCTTGACATTTCTTTCTGCCTTTACTCGGTATCCTTGTGTCTGTCAACATCTCTTGTCCGGTGCTTCCTGCCTTGATTGCATTTGACCAATCAGATCATAGCCAAACTGACTAAACAGATTGCTCAGAGGGACTGACACACATGCAGACAGGCCATACATAGCATTTTATTATATAGTAAATTTTTAGGAAGTTTGCATGTGGTCAGTTTTAAGGAAAGATTTACATAATTTAAATAAAACTTAGTCAAAGGTGACAGCTAAAATAACATGATTAGGTACGTTTTTCCTCCTCTTGTGTGAGCATGAATTTTTCTCATGACATATGTTGTATCTTTTGATGGTGGAATAGTCCCAGGCTCCCCATAAATCCAGTTCAGTGGTTCCTGATTGTATCTGTCAGGTGGTGCATTTCACCTCATCTTCAAAAGAGTTTGAAGAGAAAATTTTGTAACTAAATTATTTAAAAAAAAAAAAAAAAACACAATATTGAATGGGTGTATACATCCAGGTGCACCGTCTCGTTGATGATTAAAGAAAGGCAGATGTATGGATGCTTTTATCATAAACTCATTTCCAGGTCTGTCAAAAACATTATGCCCAAGTAATGGTTGAGAGATTATAAATAGCCATTCTCAAAAGCTATTGGCTTTTATGGTCAAGACTAGTTAGTATAAATGAGCATGTGACAACAGCATCTGAAAAATCTATGCAGGTTTGGTCAGTATGAAAATGCTGAATAAAATGTGTTTCATCATTAGTTTAGGAAAAAATTTTGTATAGTCTTCAGTAAACTAAAAAAGTTAATCTAATTGCAGAGTCTTTCATTTGGCACAAGCCTAATGCACCGCATCAACAAAAGAACAGCATTGGTTTTGGATGTTCTGTGCAATATGGATGCTTCTTATAGCATACACTAGCATAATTGTTAGAATAGAATATACATAGATAAAAGTGCAGAAAGGTTGTTGAGAAAATATCTGTTTTTACTTAGCATGATGAAGCTGACACAGAAATTTATAATTCAGAATGATTTCAATCCAAGCTTTACTGGAATGAGCAAAAAACTAAAGGTTAAATGTTCTTGAATTGCCATGTCAGAACACCCAGCCTAAATCCTTTTAAACATTTGGTGAGAATCTGAATATATGAGGCTTTTGTCTTTCATCAATTTGATTTATTTCCAAATCAGACAAACAGTACATCACTTCTGCATTTGGTTTCTTTCACATTTGTTCCAGTGATGGTAAAGGAGGAAAAAGCCTCTTGAAAATTGCTATGAATGATTGCTATGAATGCCACATTCAAACTCCACACAAATGGGAACTAAAGCAATATACAAATGTATGTGTTCAAAATTCTTACGTGGGTAGAATCCTAGCTATGAGTTGCTCCCAGTCCAGGCAAGGGACTACAACAACCATCACCTTAGCCAGCTAAGGTAGAGAGAAGTAGTTTTCTGAAATAAATGTTTGGACATTTAACAGGTGCTCATCTTGTAGTAGTGATAGTGTAGTTGTTTAAATCTCATATTTTGATTCTGTTAATGTTGCTGCTTGGTGATGCACATTAGAGTTGGGAGTAGTGATGGGTTCAGATTATTATAAATTGATGTCAGTGGCATCTGATTTAAATTGTAAATAATATTTTCAGAACCCCTTAATCCATAGCAAAGTTTAAGAGGCCAGAATACATTCTCTCAGAAATAAAGTGCAAGTCAGGAACCTTCCCTGGATAGGCCATCAATCCATCACAACTCCAATTCATGCATACAGCCGTACTAACTCTAATGTGTCCAATTTAGAATTTTTGGTTCACCCAGTACACATCTGCAGAATGTGAGAGGAAAACCCATTCAGACAGTGAGTGTGAACAGGATTTAAATCTAGGAAACTAGATATATGAGAAAACGGCACTAGCCACTGCACTACCTTGTTGCCTGGGCTCTAAATATGTTTTTGAAAAATAAGTTGCATATATTGTATTTATATAAATATATTGCTTTTCCAAATATAGCCAGTTTATTTTGAAATTTACTGTTTATTCACTAACCCCTTTCCAATACTATTTATTGGCAGGGGTCACCCACAATCAACTATACATTTTACTGAAGATGTTCTATTTATTGACTTGGTTTGTCTAAGTCACACTTATAAAACTTAGCCTTTGTTGAAGATATGTCAAAAAGATTACAAAATTAATTGTATCATAAAGGTTTTAATGAATGAGTTTCGGCTAAAGTTCTGATTCTTCTAAATGACTTTGATGGTTTTATTTCTTGTAGGCTAGCATGTCATTTACAAGTTTGTCTCGTGGGAAAAAGATGGCCCTATCTACAATAGGAGTGCTGACTGCTGGTGGAGTTAGCTTAGCGCTAGCTCTTCATCACTCTGTCAAAGCATCAGAACTGGAGCTCCATCCTCCAAACTTTCCCTGGAGTCATAGTGGCATGTTGTCCTCCCTTGACCACGCCAGGTAAATTAAAAAATAAAAAAAGTACATATTTTCGGATACGTTTCTTAGACATAATTGTAGTAATTACGTCATACAAATTTGTTGTGTAGAATAAGGTTAAGTGCTACATTTGGGTATAGAATGACCAAGTTTTAGTTGTTGCTTGAGAGCCACATCTTACCTTAAATTCTACAAGGTCATATGACTTGTATTTTACTTGTTTAGAGTATTCTACTGTGCTTCTGGTGAAAGACAGTGTAATTTTATTAACTGTAATTTAACTATATCATTGGCTTACAAAAATGCTATGTTTTTTCCATCACTTTAACTATGTAGGAACAGTTTTAATGAGAAAAGCCAAGTCATTCAGTGTTGATAATTTTCTGTTCATGTTTACGAAATATTTTTAAGTTGGGATTTTAAGGTCAGAAAGATATTACTTTCTATTAACTACTTTGTGTCATGTATCTGTAGTCCAGATATTTGTGTAAAATTTACCTTTTATTTAAGATGTCTTGCAAGTTTGTTACACACCACAAGCATGACTTCTCTTTTGTTGCACACAGCATGATGTGACTTTTTAATTTGGTGTGTATATTTGCAAAATACTTAATACTGAATGTTCTATATAATCAAATACAATTGTTTCTAATAAAAAATATCATGTTAGTGAATTACAGGCATTGTGCCTTAACTCACACTAACTGTTTTGTGAATCACCTGTAGTGGAAAGCTGGTTGTTTGTCTTACCTTTTGTATTTGCTTTCATTCATTTTATATTGATGTATTTTCACAGAATGTAGTGATTTATGAAAAATACATATTATGGATTTGTTTATATAATGTTTTCATCATTCTTGGTTTGTTACAACAAATATTGAGAAGTGTTGTTTGGTACAGTTTTAGTTACTTTTAAGACCATTTAAATTTACAACCCAAAAACGTTGGCACAGTATGGAAAATGCTAACAAAAACAAAAGGAGTGATCTAAAAATTCTATTCACCCTGTACTATGTAGTGAACACTACAACACATTATTTGATTGCTGTTTTGTCCAAAAACTATTTGAAATGTTGACTTGTTGGACCACAAAAGATGCTTCCACTGTGCTAATCCATCTCAGATGAAACTGAGCCCAGATAAGTCAGCAGCATTTCTGGACATTGTATGGCTTTTGCAAGGCTAATGACTGCAACTGAAATGGTAGCAAATGCAACCAATCATAGGCTTTGCCAATTATCATTCCTACTTAGTTCGTCAGTGGAGAATGAAACCATTGAAACTTTAAACTAATTGTATTTTAACAGATATAGAAGGCCATTTTTTTATTGTTGAGTGGATGTGCTGTTAACATATTTGTTGGTTCAGGCTCCATGTTGGAATATCCACGATCCGTGTAAAGGCTTGTTTATACACTACATGCACCCGCACTCAGGTCAAGGGGCATACAGTGAAAATTATGTCAGATTTGGAGACACATGCGTGAAAATATTTCTAATCACATGGTGTGGCTGATACAGCGGCCATATGTTCCAAATGGTGAATATCAAAGAGAGCCTGGTTAGGCTTGTGGGTAATAAGAATAATGAATATAGGGCAGAATGTGATGCAACCAGTCATCAAAACGTAAGGAAGACATTTAAAACATTTAAAATTCATCTGCCTGTCATGTAGGTTCCCTGTTATGAAGATATGTGCCTTTTGGAATTAAGTCATCCCTTCTGTTCTGGGGCAGGCAAACTAAGGTGTGATTGGCACTAATCTCATGTTCACACATCTTTACATGCTGTTTCTCTTTTGATTTAATGCATGCTTAGTGCAAAATTCCGGTCTGTCCATCAGTAAACACGCGCAGCCACCTGCGTGCTGTTTCCTCTCTCACAGCAATGTCATGAAGTCTGTGTTTTAACGTTACAGGTGTATTACATGTTGTTGACATTTTACTGGGGTGTTCTGTGATGGACAGCGGACAGTACACTTTGTTAAATGGTATTGATAAATGCCACTTTGTTAGTTGTTACTTCACTCATTTTAGAGTTCACACTATATGTTCTGTTACCAATAAATTCTTCAACGGGAGCTCATCAACAAAGAAACATGGAAAATAAGATTTAGTAAAAAGGAATAATAGTAATAGTTGTACTTAATAATTCATTACTTTGTACAAAGACATTTTAAAGACAATTGTTAAAGATACTAATCTACTTTCATGCCGTATGTGGTGCCTTGCTCTTAAACCTTTACTTAGGTAGTTTTTTTTCTGGGGGGATAAAGAGGGGAAGAAAAATAAATTTCTTAAGAAGGGCTTTGTTATGGAGCTCAAATTTCACTTCTGTCTTATGAGTAATTAAAACCATGTGAATGAAATAGTTTGTTCTATTAAAAAAAAAAAAACTTTTCCCAGTCATGACCACCCTTATTCAATAAAACTTTTTCTTGTATATTACTTGCACAGGTGATCATCGAAGTTTAAATCTGATTAAACTGAACACTGTGCAGTTAAAAGTGCTGCACAGCGTCTTTTATAAACCTATCAGGCAGTCTTCCATTCCACATTCATACAGTATCTACTTATGCCCTGACATTCCTTTCACCAGAGGGGGTATTCATGTCCACAGCTGAGACTTTGCAGTAGATAGGTGAGCCCCTGTAAGCTGCTTGCAAAATGAACACTGTATAGCTAAACCTGTTCAAAATGTATTCTAAAAGACAGTAGACAGTCCTCTGTGTCAATTTCACATTTAATGTGCCTCTCCATCCTATCCACTTTAGGGGACACTCATTTTTCAAAGTTGAACCTTTGTTGTTTAAATGCTCTTCTGTATACAAAATGAACACTTGGAGAGTTAATATTGAGCTGAATCTATTAAAAGAGTCTATGAAGTCTCTTGTCACTTTTTTCTCTACTATGCCCTTTTGTCCTGTCCACTGGAAAGACACTTACTGCCCCAGCTGGAGGAGTGCTGTAAAAATGTGTGCCCCCCAACTGCTGCTAGTTGACTAGTAGCTAAAGTTAATCAAAATGTGTTTTACAAGGTTGTAGAACTTTTACCACTTTCATATCTACTGTGGCCTTCTGTCTCATCCACTTGGGGAGTTGGTATATGGTGGAGTTTCTGCAGCACACTGGGCTAGAATTGCTTGCTCTGCATAAAAATGTGATGCCCCAGGATAACACACAGATCTTGGCCTGAAAACTAAAAAGAAGGGGAAATCGGAGAGTAGTAAGCATTACCTTTCGGAACATCCAACTCAAAGGTGCAAGTCTCGCCAACTTTAGAGATAACCTTCAATAGAACGTTGAGAAAACACTGCAGGCTACAGTCAAGGAACAGGAAAACCAGTTTGAAAGTATGAGAGGTAATCACAGCAGGGAAGCTTATTTGGGTCTGAGATCATTTGTTGCTTCTCAGTCTTCTGTCAACAGTCATGGCTAGATGATTTAACCACTTTTGGAGAAAAGGAGAGTGACATTTTAACTGGTATCAAGAAGTCTTTTTGAAAAATGCATGTGATGTCAAGGCTGTACAAATAGAATGGAGAATGCTAAAAATTCTGATTAAAGGCCAATTCTTAGACATGTCTTACAACAGTTTGTTGGAAGTCTTACTGACAAAACAGCTTTATTGCACAGGATTTCCATAATATTCTATATCTTGTTGAGATCATTCTTGTTCTGCCTATTTTAGCAACTTATTGTGAATGTGGATTTTTAGTATAGAACAGAGTAAAATCAAAAGTGCGAAACTCACTCAATGTCTCAACTTTGAAGGATTTAGTCACAATCAGCACAGAAGTCCCCACATTTAACACTAGAATCCCTGAAACCTATGAAAAAAACTCGTAATCCTGGGCCACCTTAAATTCCTTCGCACCTCTCCTCATCAGCATTTTTTGTTTTGCAAATGTGTCGATCAACACAAGCAGTAAGCAGCCTGCTATCCCATCCCCCTACCGACGGAGCCAAGTCCATCGCAAAATTGTCAGAGTGCAAGTGTGTTTATCACAGCACTGCCAGATCTAAACACTAGCGTGGCGAATTGCTTGCGTACTGAAGTGAATTTAGCTACAGGTGGAAGTCCCATTTTATTCACGGTGCCAAGCAGAGTTGTGTTGCAGTACAGCAATATATTAGCTAGTGAAAGCACTGTGAAGAAGATGTCTGTTACGGTTCTGCCTTTGTCCAGAAAAGGCAGAAAAAAAAGGCTCCATAAGCTTTATGAACTGGACTGTAACTCAAAACACAATTCTCAACAAAACGTTGGCAGATGTCTGAAATCGCAATAAACCTGTCATTTCTCACACGTTCAGCATGGGGTTCTTTGTTGTCGAAGTGCATTTGCTGCATAATAGTCTGATAGCGGTCACGGGACATTGTATCTTTGATTGGTGATACAACAAATAGTTCTGAGCAGGCATCAGTCACAGCACCAACTATGGTCATTGCTGCTGTTGTGAAAAGAATGGAGTTGCATTGGAAGCAAATTTGTTGTACCACATGAACGTCACTGACAGAATAAAACTAATAAAGCTCTGACTTTTACAAGTAGCTAAAATTCACACCGGGTGTTACAGACTCAAATCAAATGTATGTTTTTCTTATAGTAATAGCAGCTCAGTACTCAAAACACGGAGCGCCCAGACTCGAATCCGGAACCTTTCGGTTATAAGGCAGCAGTTCTTATCTCTGCACCATCCAACAATACTAGGGATGCACGATATTGGATTTATATCTGTATCGGCAGATAATGGGTTAAAATAATTTTATCGGCATCGGACCGATGACTAAATTGGACCGATAATTCGAACCGATATTGATGACAAATTCACTGTGTTCCGGATGTGCCAGACGTTTAGGCGAAGCTGGGCTACTGTGCGAAAATGTCTGCGGTGTGAAAGTTTTTCAAAGTGAGTGAGAGTGACATAAAATATGCCATTTGCAACACTTGTTCAACTAATGTTTTGCGCGGAGGGACCAAAGTGTGAAATTTCAATACCACCAACTTAATTACACACTTGAAGACACGCCATCCTGACAAATATACAGAATTCCTCAGAGCAAAAGAGGAGAATCCTGCGCCGCCGCGCACAAAATCAAAAACTGCAATTGCTCAACGTGTTGATCAGTTACTTGAAAAATCAAAGAAATTTGATAAAGATAACCCTAAAGCTCAAACAGTTACTGCAAAAGTGATGGAATTTATTGCTCTGGACGATCAGCCATTTTCTGTTGTAGAAGATACAGGATTTCGAAGGCTGTTTGAGCATCTTAAGCCCCGTTACCAGATACCCAGTCGCCGTTATTTTTCTGACATAACGCTTCCAGAGTTACGTAAGATTGTGGAAAGTCATGTGCACGAACTCCTTGCTGAAGATGTCACAGCCATAAGCTTTACCACTGATATATGGACATCTGATATGAGTGCTATTAGTATGCTTAGTTTAACTGCTCAGTGGATCGACCACAAGTTTGAATTGCAGAAAGCAGTCTTGCACACCCAGGAATGCTCCGGATCACACACGGGTGCAGCACACTCTGTGGCGTTTAAAAGAATGTTTGAAACATGGAAAATACCCAAAGAGAATGTTCATGTAGTATTATGAGACAATGCACGCAACGTTGCAAAGGCTATGGAGGAATGCGGGATCCCAAGTTTGCCATGTATGGCTCATACTTTACAGCTTGCTGTGAACGATGGCGTACTATCCCAGCGCAGCGTCTCGGATACAATAGCGACCGGCAGAAAAATAGTCGGTCACTTTAAGCATTCACTTTAAGCATTTAAGCATGCACTTTAAGCGTCTCAAAACTATACAAACTGAACTTGGTATGCAGCCGAAAATGCTTCAGCAAGACTTTTCGACTAGATGGAACAGCACATTCTATATGCTGCAAAGCTTGCTGGAGCAGAAAAGAGCCCTTGGGGCTTATGCCTCCGATTTTGAGTTACCTGCAACTCTAACACCTAATCAGTGGGGTTTGATTGAGAACATAATCACACTCCTTGCTCCATTTAAACAACTGACAAAAGAAAATTGCCAGTCTGAAGCCTTGGCTTCTAACGTTATTCCCTCAGTTAATGCTTTAAAATGACTGTTGACTAAAAGTGCTCATACTGACTTCGGAGTCAAAACCAGTAAAGGCGCTCTCTTGGAGGCTGTAAACAATCGTTTCATTGAGATTTACACAAAATCCATGTACTGTGTTGCCACTATTGTAGACCCGAGATACAAAGACCGCTACTTCGATACACATGTAAAATCACAGGTACTCAAAATGTTGCAAGCTCAGATGGAACTTGCATCGAACGAAATGCAAACGACTGAATCACAGATAGATGGTCCACAACAGAAAAGGGCCAAGAGAAATGACGAGGTGGCATGTACGCTCTTTGAAATGTACAACGAAATTCTTGAAGAAAACACATTGATACCGCAGGAAAACAGCCAGATGACAACAGAGGTGAGTTTAAAAAAAAAAAAAAAAAAAAAAAAAAAAAAAAGCTCTGTGGAGATCTTTACAACATTGTTTTAAGTAAATAACTAGGGCTGTCGGATCGAATATCATTATTCTAACATAAGAACAACGGCAATCAAATGTAAAAGAGCGGTTGTTGGTTTTACATCGCACTAACTTTGGCTTCATGTTACTTAAGATGTGCTGGACACTATTGTGGGATTTTACAGATCTGTTTTTGCATGTAACTTTTTAGGATCAGCCTATACGTGTTTCTAAATTGTTAACCCATATTGTTATTAGTCATTAGTTAAACGGTCGGCATCTTCTGTGTTAATAAATACACACATTTAAAAAATATATATATATTATATATATAGCATTTTTATTGTAGGTACATCATTTCGACCTGGTCATTTTAAAAGTAGCTCGCAAGCCGATAAAGTGTGGGCACCCCTGAACTACAGTGAAAAGCAAAAATATTAATAATGTTTCAAAAAACAGCAAATACAATACAGTCATGCATTCAATTCAAATGCCATTTACTTATTTTTATTGTAAGGATTCTAATCTTAATCTGACAGCCCTGGTAAAAGCCAAAATGCAGATATATCTTTTAGATATGAAAGATGACACAGAATATAATACTGTATATGTATGCATGCTACTCGGCAGGTGCAGGGATTTCTTTCTGAAGCACCAATCCCGAGGAATGAAAATCCAATGAAATACTGGAACAACAACTGGAGTCGGTTTCCTACCAATGCCAAAGTAGCACGCAAGTTCCTGTCAGCCCCATGTACTAGCGTGGACAGCGAGAGATTATTCAGTTTGGCTTTCTAATGTGATCAACGAAAAGAGAAACAGAATTTCCAGCGACAAGGCAGAGATGCTCTTGTTCGTTAAGAAAAAACCTTCCTATCATGCTTAAAAAATAGAAAAGAATGATAAGCCTCCAGAAAAAAAGTTATTTATTTCTTTACTGTTGTACGCGTTTCTGTTTTTTAAAATTATAGATTGGTTAGATTTATTCCATCAAAAAGAAAGAAAGTTATGTGGTATTTAATACTGCAGACTGTAAAACAAAGGATCAGATAGCCAGCCAAATGTGTTTGAGCAGAAGCCATTTTAATGATTGTAAATAATCTGCAAAAGTTGTTATTCTTAAGTGGTACTGCTTATTTCATTGTCATTGTACATTTTACCATTTTTTCAGTTTTCATTTTTTCGATTATTGTTGAATTTGTTCCATCAAAAAGAAAGAGAAAAAAGTTATTTAAAGCAACAATCTGCAAAACTGTTTCCCATATAACCAACAGGTAGCCAAATGTGGCAGATATCATTTGTTTTTAATGATTGAATGTGGTGTGCAAAATTGTTATACAAATAAATGTTCACTTTGTCTGTAATTCTTGTTCAGACAGATCAAGTCTCATTTTTCTCTGTATCTTATAAATATGTATATCGGCATCGGCAGATAAGTACATAGACATTATCGGCATTGGCCTAAAATTCCCATATCGGTGCATCCCTAAAGAATACGTATCAAATTTCTGTCGACTGATATTTGACCTTGGGTTTTTAACTCATTGGCAGCAACATGTAAATTGATTTTTTTTTTTTTTTTTTTTACTTTGATTATATTCTTGAATAAAAGTGCACATGTTTATTTGATATTTGGACTAAAGTTTTCACACATTATAGTAATCCCTCCTCCATTGCAGGGGTTGCGTTCCAGAGCCACCCGCGAAATAAGAAAATCCGCGAAGTAGAAACCATATGTTTATATGGTTATTTTTATATTGTCATGCTTGGGTCACAGATTTGCGCAGAAACACAGGAGGTTGTAGAGAGACAGGAACGTTATTCAAACACTGCAAACAAGCATTTGTCTCTTTTTCAAAAGTTTAAACTGTGCTCCATGACAAGACAGAGATGACAGTTCCGTCTCACAATTAAAAGAATGCAAACATATCTTCCTCTTCAAAGGAGTGCGAGTCAGGAGCAGAGCATGTCAGAGAGAGAGAGAGAGACAAAAGCAAACAAATCAATAGGGCTGTTTGGCTTTTAAGTATGCGAAGCACCGCGGCACAAAGCTGTTGAAGGCGGCAGCTCACACCCCCTCTGTCAGGAGCAGAGAGAGAGAGTGAGAGACAGATAAAAACAAACAGTGAAAAATCAATACGTGCCCTTTGAGCTTTTAAGTATGCGAAGCACCGTGCAGCATGTCGCTTCAGGAAGCAGCTTGCACAGAAGGTAGCAACGTGAAGATAATCTTTCAGCATAACCTCACAGGTGGCGCAGTGGTAGTGCTGCTGCTTTGCAGTAAGGAGACTGTGGAAGATTGTGGGTTCGCTTCCCGGTTCCTCCCTGTGTGGATAGCGCTTTGAGTACTGAGAAAAGCGCTATATAAATGTAATGAATTAATTATTATTATTTTTAGACGAGCGTCCGTATCGTCTAGGTTTGCGAACAGCCCCCCTGCTCAAGCCCCCTACATCAGGATCAGAGAAACTCAGCGCAAGAGAAAGTAAGTTGAGTAGCTTCTCAGCCATCTGCCAATAGCGTCCCTTGTATGAAATCAACTGGGCAAACCAACTGAGGAAGCATGTACAAGAAATTAAAAGATCCATTGTCCACAGAAATTCGCGAACCAGCAAAAAAATCCGCGATATATATTTAAATATGCTTACATATAAAATCCGTGGGTTCGACTTACTGCCGGCAATGCGGACCAAGCTCTGACACCGGTTGTACAGGGACCGAACAGCCCTTATCAGGGGGTCCGGTACTCCATACTCCCGGAGCACCTCCCACAGGATCCCCCGAGGAACACGGTCGAACGCCTTTTCCAAGTCCACAAAACACATGTAGACTGGTTGGGCGAACTCCCATGCACCCTCCAGGACTCTGCTAAGGGTGTAGAGCTGGTCCACTGTTCCGCGACCAGGACGAAAACCACACTGTTCCTCCTGAATCCGAGGTTCGACTATCCGACGGACCCTCCTCTCCAGAACCCCCGGAATAGACTTTTCCAGGGAGGCTGAGGAGTGTGATCCCTCTGTAGTTGGAACACACCCTCCGGTCCCCCTTCTTAAAGAGGGGGACCACCACCCCGGTCTGCCAATCCAGAGGCACTGTCCCTGATGTCCATGCGATGTTGTAGAGACGTGTCAACCAAGACAGCCCTACAACATCCAGAGCCTTGAGGAACTCCGGGCGTATCTCATCCACCCCCGGGGCCCTGCCACCAAGGAGTTTTTTGATCACCTCGGTGACCTCAGTCCCAGAGATGGGGAAGCCCACCTCTGAGTCCCCAGGCTCTGCTTCCTCATTGGAAGGCATGTTATTGGGATTGAGGAGGTCTTCGAAGTACTCCCCCCACCGACTCACAACGTCCCAAGTCGAGGTCAGCAGCGCACCATCACCACCATATACAGTGTTGACACTGCACTGCTTCCCCCCTCCTGAGACGCCGGACGGTGGACCAGAATCTCCTCGAAGCCGTCCGAAAGTCGTTCTCCATGGCCTCCCCCAAACTCCTCCCATGCCCGAGTTTTTGCCTCAGCAACCACCGAAGCTGCATTCCGCTTGGCCTGCCGGTACCTATCAGCTGCCTCCAGAGTCCCACAGGACAAAAGGGACCGGTAGGACTCCTTCTTCAGCTTGACGGCATCCCTTACCGCCGGTGTCCACCAACGGGTTCGGGGATTGCCGCCACGACAGGCACCGACCACCTTACGGCCACAGCTCCGGTCAGCCGCCCTCAAACAATAGAGGCACGGAACATGGCCCATTCGGACTCAATGTCCCCCACCTCCCTCGGGATGTGGTCGAAGTTCTGCCGGAGGTGGGAGTTGAAGCTACTTCTGACAGGGGGCTCTGCCAGATGTTCCCAGCAGACCCTCACAACACGTTTGGGCATACCAGGTCTGACCGGCATCCTCCCCCACCATCGAAGCCAACTCACCACCAGGTGGTGATCAGTTGACAGCTCCGCCCCTCTCTTCACCCGAGTGTCCAAGACATGTGGCCGCAAGTCCGACGACACAACCACAAAGTCGATCATCGAACTGAGGCCTAGAGTGTCCTGGTGCCAAGTGCACATATGAACACCCCTATGCTTGAACATGGTGTTTGTTATGGACAATCCGTGACGAGCACAGAAGTCCAATAACAGAACACCACTCGGGTTTCAGATTGGGGGGGCCCATTCCTCCCAATCACGCCCTTCCAGGTCTCACTGTCATTGCCCACGTGAGCATTGAAGTCCCCCAGCAGTACGAGGGAGTCCCCCAGAAGGTATGCCCTCTAGCACACCCTCTAGGGACTCCAAAAAGGGTGGGTACTCTGAACGGCTGTTCGGTCCCTGTACAACCGGTGTCAGAGCTTGGTCCGCATTGCCGGCAGTAAGTCGAACCCGTTTCCAGTGAGAGTTGGACTCCGCCAGGGCTGCCCTTTGTCACCGATTCTGTTCATAACTTTTATGGATAGAATTTCTAGGCGCAGCCAGGGCGTTGAGGGGGTCCGGTTTGGTGGGCTCAGGATTGGGTCACTGCTTTTTGCAGATGATGATGTCCTGTTTGCTTCATCAGGCCGTGATCTTCAGCTCTCTCTGGATCGGTTCGCAGCTGAGTGTGAAGCGGCTGGGATGGGAATCAGCACCTCCAAATCCGAGACCATGGTCCTCAGCCGGAGAAGGGTGGAGTGCCCTCTCAGGGTTGGGAGCGAGATCCTGCCTCAAGTGGAGGAGTTCAAGTATCTCGGGGTCTTGTTCACGAGTGAGGGAAGAATGGAGCGTGAGATCGACAGGCGGATCGGTGCAGCGTCCGCAGTGATGCGGGCTCTGCATCGGTCTGTCGTGGTGAAAATGGAGCTGAGCCATAAGGCAAAGCTCTCAATTTACCCGTCAATCTATGTTCCTACCCTCACCTATGGTCATGAGCTATGGGTAGTGACCGAAAGAACGAGATTGCGAATACAAGCGGCTGAAATGAGTTTCCTCCGCAGGGTGTCTGGGCTCTCCCTTAAAGATAGGGTGAGAAGCTCAGTCATCCGGGAGGGGCTCAGAGTAGAGCCGCTGCTCCTCCACGTCGAGAGGAGTCAGATGAGGTGGCTCGGGCATCTGATCAGGATGCCTCCTGGACGCCTCCCTGGGGAGGTGTTCCGGGCACGTCCAACCGGGAGGAGGCCCCAGGGAAGACCCAGGACACGCTGGAGGGACTATGTCTCCCGGCTGGCCTGGGAACGCCTCGGGATTCTCCCGGAAGAGCTAGAAGAAGTGGCCGGGGAGAGGGAAGTCTGGGCATCTCTGCTCAAGCTGCTGCCCCCGCGACCCGACCTCGGATAAGCGGAAGAGAATGGATGGATGGATGGATGGATGGATAAAATCCGCGATGGAGTGAAGCCGCGAAAGGCGAAGCGCGATATAGCGAGGGATTACTGTATACACTTCACGTCATTATTAGCTTAATATGGAAAAAGTTTCTCTTTTAGGTATGTGTTCAGCATTTCTTGCCTTCCAATTCCTTTTATCCTACACTTACACAGATCTTTGTAGACACGGAACACACATGAAATGTATGTATTCCAAATAATGATATATTATATCCTATACAACTCCAGGCACCTCACACCACGATAAAGAGACTTGAGCTGAGAGAACTTCAGCTTCGTCAGAAGGGGATGGGATAGCAGGCTGCTTGTGCTGTGCAACACATTTGCAAAACAAAAGACACTGATGAAGAGAGGTGCGAAGGAATTTAAGGTGGCCCGGAATTACAAGTTTTTTTTGTAGGCATCAGGGATTCTAGTGTTAATGTGCGTTGGTTAAAGATAGACTATTAACTTGGATCACAGTGTGCACTGAAATGAACATCCTTGATTCAGCACGGTACAAATACATGTACTGTTACACCCCAAATATACACACATGTGGAAACATGTGCATATACATACCTGGTGTTTTTCATTATTCTGTGTATTTCTGTGTTGCACCTTGTCTCAGGTGTTCCTAAAAATATTTCTCAGAAATTCTGTAGATTTTTTTTTTTCTGATTTTTATATAGTGTACGAAGAGGATATCAAGTATACAAACAGGTCTGTGCAGCCTGCCACAGCATGGAGTACCTGGCTTTCAGAAATCTTGTTGGTGTTTCACACACTGAAGCAGAAGTTAAGGCATTGGCTGAGGAGGTAAAACATTACTGTAACTTTGTTTAAAAAAACTATCCTTTTTAGTTTAATTTGTTGTAGTTAGATAGTAGTAGTGGTCTCTTTCTGAACTGACTTTTTACAGATGTGATTTTAATATTGTCTAATGAAAAAATACTAATAGAAAAACTACCAGACACTGAATATTTTAGTTTATCCTTTGTTTCCTACAAATATTTTCTACCTTTGATCATAAATTGCCATGTGCTTGGAGGCAGTTTAATATTTAGTGACAAAATTGCTAAATATTTTAATTTTTTTATCTTAGTTTGAAATTGTGGATGGGCCAGATGAAAAAGGTGAGATGTTTACACGTCCTGGGAAGCTTTCTGACTACTTCCCCAAACCATACGCCAACCCAGAGGCTGCTAGGGCTGCTAATAATGGAGCTCTTCCACCTGACCTTAGTTACATAGTCAATGCCAGGTTAGTAGTGTTTTCAAAGGTTTGATTTGAATAATCATATTATAATTATTTTACTTCATTATAAAACTAAATAAATATGGGCTGACTTCACCTAATTTGGAATACTGTCATTAGACTGAAGCATTTCATTTCTAATTTATATTTGTTACAGTAGGCACAGAAATTACACTTTCAATAATTTTAAACACCTTAAGGCTATTAAAAACCAGACTGTGTATCTCAAATTTAAATTTTTATACATTTGAAATGGCAAGAGCCAAGTACTGTTATAAACAAAGGGTTTAAAATGATTACTTTCTTTATAATAACATTAGACATCTTCCAAAACCCACTATTCTTTAGCTTCATTCTTCCTCTTTGGTTTCAACTGAACTTTTCTTCTTTGCTTATACATATGGTATCCTAACTAAGCACACTTTACAAAAATTTTCTGAGGAGAGAAGACGGCCATTCTAATTTGCAAATTCTTTTTCTGCAGACATGGAGGTGAAGATTATGTGTTTTCCTTACTTACTGGCTACTGTGATGCACCAGCAGGAGTCAAACTCCTCGATGGAGTCTACTACAACCCTTATTTTCCAGGACAAGCTATTGGAATGGCGCCTCCGATCTACAATGAAATTATTGAGTTTGAAGATGGCAAGTCTCCAAATATAATTGTGGCAAAGTCTGTGGGAACTAAATAAGGATAAATTAATGTTAAACTTGGGTAGCAGAAGGAGATATACCAGGCTTGAGTATTTTTATTGCTTAATTATTTTGGACTGCTTTAGCTGAACAAATTGACTGAATTCAGGCCTGATGTTTGTTTAGATAGTATGAGGTATCTAAAAACAGATATAGCCTGTAGTGGCTTTTTTGTTTCTCATAATTACGAATGTGTCTTCTCTCTCTCGCTCTATATTTTATATATATACACATACATACATACTAGGGCTCACTTTGCTTGCCAACCTGCGCTATGCGCTAGCCTTTTTGCGGATCTGTCGCTCGCGTATGGGGATGCAGATGTACAATTTAAACACATTTTTATTTGTGTGGGAATCATTACATATGCATAATAGAATTATTTTACATTACAGCGAGTAATTAATCATATTAAAAAAGAGTAAAACATAATTTGAAAGTAAATTATATTTCATGTTGCGTAATATGATTTCATTCTGTTTGGCTTTGAAATTAACATGCAAATACTTTTTAAACTTACACTTTTACTGTAAAACTTCAGTAAAAACAATTTTATGAATTAAATTTTCGTTAATATCCCTTTGAATTTTGGTTCAATGTATAACTGCCCGCGACTGAATTTCGTTTCTTTCTCTCTATTGAATAAAACGACTTTTTCGAACATTTGGCACTCAGATTCGTTAATTGTCTTTGCAAAAGCTATTCTAACAGGAAACTGTTAACGTTTTAATACGTATGGCATATCAAGATCTTCTTTGTTGTGTAATGTTACCTGCGGAAGATATAGTACATTACCTTTCTTGGATACATCCTTCTTTCTACAGTAATTTGTGTGGTGGAAGACCAGACGATGTTAACGGTTGTAGAAATTCTTTGGGATATTTAAAGTTGATGTTTTCATCTTATGCACTATCACCACCAACTGTTTCAGCATAGGCTATTGATACGCATTTAAACAATTTCCCGTGTAACTGAGCGACATTTTTGCCGTTAATTCATTTGACTTCGCTTCTCTGTGCTAGGATTACCCATGTACTAATTTTTTCTGTTGATAACCCTTCGTGATGAAATTCTTCAATAAGATTTGGACATAATAGATCTTCTTTAATTGGGAACTTAAAGTGAGGAAAATGTTAAAATTTATAAGAGCTGAGAGAGCAGAAACTGTCTGTCAAAAGCATTCAGAAGAATGAGAAGTGAGTTTACAGTGTGCGTAGTTGAATATGTTTGAGAGGAGGGAGTAACTTGACAAAATCTCATGGCCAAAGTCTCATCTCGCGGGACTTGAAAAAATCTTCCAAAAAGTCATGTCTCATTGCAGGATGTTTATATATATATATATATATATATATATATATATATATATACTAGCAAAATACCCGCGCTTCGCAGCGGAGAAGTAGTGTGTTAAAGAGGTTATGAAAAAAAAAGGAAACATTTTAAAAATAACGTAACATGATTGTCAATGTAATTGTGTTGTCATTGTTATGAGTGTTGCTGTGTTTTATATATATAAAATACACACACACACATATAAACATATATATACATATACATATACACATATATATACATATCTACATATATATATATATACACATATACACATCCACATATCAACATATATATATACACATATATACACACACACACACGGTTTATGGGTGATGATTGTTTTACTCTTTTTATGTTTATTTTATTTTATTGTAGAATCAACTCCTATGTGCGCACAGCAGGGCAGCCGTGGGCGGATGCGTATGGTGTATTCACTCCATGTTATTGTGCATTGCGCTGTCAGTGGTATTTTGATAAAAGAATTTGAACAACATATAAGAAGCGTATAAATTATTAAACAGTAAAACATTAAAATTTAAGAAGTAAAGTTACATTAAGTACTACTGCAGTGCCTTCGGGTATACCTCATTTTTTGTTTGCCCATTACATGCTTAAATGTATAAATTTTTTGGTGCACCTACCCGAGAACACGCGACATATAACAGAGCGTGGGAGAAGCATGGATTTTAAACACGCGTTGAGTTCATCTGCTGGTCTCCCTCGTGGAATAACTGGTAATGTTTGACTAAAATGTACAGCGAGTAAAACGAAATTACCTCCTATTTTTTTTTTTTACGATCTCTGAGATGTTGCTTTTTTCGGTTCAAGGCTTCATAAGCTCTTTTATGTTGTATGGTGTACTTATCCCAAACCATCATCTTTGAATGTTGCAAGACTTTCGCCTTGTATGTAGATCGGGGTAATTACATTCATTGCATTCCTAGTCTGAATCACAATGTGATTGTATGGGTGGTTACCTGGCACTGTAGGGTTGCCACCCGTCCTTTAAAATACGGAATCGTGCCGCGTTTGAGAATGAAATTGCGCGTCCCGGTTTGAATCAATACTGGACGGGATTTATCCCGTATTTTTTTTATCATTTTTTTTTTAAAGCAGCGTCTCATGCAAATCATCCCACACACATTTTATGAAGATGCCTCCTTTCCTAGTTTTGATTGGGTAATACTTGATGTCATCGTTAGTTTGATTGGTGTTTTTAACTGTCCAGTGAGGAGGGCGTGTCTTTTAAGTACAGTCTGCAAAGTGTTGGCACTGAGATGTGGCGTCAGCGCCATAGTTGAAGCCCCTAACGTTGCGGTCAGCAAGTCGGCTAACATCCGCCATGTGCCGTCTTTCAGTTGCGAGAAGCAGATCATAGAATGGTTGAAAGTGTTGCCCCTAACGTTGCGCCACGGCGTGTGGTTCGTTTATACCTCGTGTCTTCTCATTAAACTTTTATCTCGCGAATATGTTATTGCAATCCGCAGCGGGAGCGTTTCTATAAACTTAATTTAAACTTACGTTTTACACCGTGCTTTGTTTCCCTTATGAACATGCTTGTATGCTTAACTCGCTCCGTTCTCAATTGTTTAATAAATTTTTTGCTCTTCGCTGTTTGCGGCTGTTCCTCCATTTCCCCCTACTTCGTTGTTTTATCTCGCGAATATGTTATTGCAATCCTTAACGGGAGCGTTTCAATAAACTGATTGAAAATAGTTTTGCATTTACCTTTTTAGTAAAAGGCGAGCTTTTAAGCCTGAGAAATCACCGCGTAAATGCACACGTTTAATTGGACATGTGTTAATATGTATGGTTACACAGTATTAAAAGACAGTGAACAACGTCAGTTACCTTTGTTCCCGCGTTTGATAAAAGGTGAGCTTTTAAACCTGAGAAATCACCCCGTAAATGCACACGTTTAATTGCACATGTGTTAATATGTATGCTTACACAGTATTAAAAGACAGTCAAAAATTAACGTCATTTACCTTCGTTCCCGCGTGTGACTCGTGCTGTAAATCTCTTCCTTGTTTTTACTTCACGTGATTACGTAGGAGGCGTGATGACGCGATACGTGACTCCGCCTCCTCCATTACAGTGTATGGACAAAAAATATGTTCCAGTTATGACCATTACGCTTTGAATTTCGAAATGAAACCTGCCTAACTTTTGTAAGTAAGCTGTAAGGAATGAGCCTGCCAAATTTCAGCCTTCCACCTACACGGGAAGTTGGAGAATTAGTGATGAGTCAGTCAGTGAGTGAGTGAGTGAGTCAGTCAGTCAGTGAGGACTTTGCCTTTTATTATTATAGATGTCATATGAAAAAGTTTGGGAACCCCTCTTGATTCTTTGGATTTTTGTTTATTATTGGCTGAGCTTTAAAAGTAGCAACTTCCTTTTAATATATGACATGCCTTATGGAAACAGTAGTATTTCGGCAGTGACATTAAGTTCATTGGATTAACAGAAAATATGCATCAAAACATAATTAGACAGGTGCATAAATTTGGGCAACCCAACAGAGATACTACATAAATACTTAGTTGAGCCTCTAGATGCCTCCTATAGCCTATGATGAGGGTCTGGATTCTGGATGGAGGTATTTTTGACCATTCTTACATACAAAATCTCTCCAGTTCAGTTAAATTTGATGGCTGCCGAGCATGGACAGCCTGCGATGATATTCAAGTCAGGGGACTGTGACGGACATTCCAGAACATTGTACTCTCCCTCTGCATGAATGCCTTTGTAGATTTCGAACTGTGTTTTGGGCCATTGTCTTGTTCCAAAATGAATCTGGCTTGTCTAAATGAGCATTTGCATACAGCAAGCGACTCTGTTTGTGGCGTGAGTGCAGAAAGGGCTTCTTTCTCATCACCCTGCCGTACAGATGTTCTTTGTGCAAATTGTGCTGAATTGTAGAACGATGTACAGTAGGGTGTTTAATTTTCTAAGGCAAAAAATAAAATGTAAAATTTTTGCAGGCTTTGCTTACGCCCCGAGTCTCAGTGATACAAAAGATATATATGCCAAATTTCAAGAAGATTGGATAATATTTAGAGGTTGCACACTTTGATCAGTTTTGTAAAAGTAGGCAAAAAATATGATTTTTCAATGTTAATTACTTTTATTGGGAAAACTAGAAATCACAAACTTAAAATAATATTAAAACTAGACACTAAGATTAATAGGTAGTATGTAAAACGTGTTGTATTAATCAACTTTGAACGATGCAATCCCTTCTTTTGTTTGCTTGGTGACGACTTTTCTGTGATGCTTGACTACCCTCAAAAAGAATTGTTTTTGTTGTTCGTCCCTGACTGATTCGTTAAACTTTTTTATCAGAGCAATTCCTCTTTCTGCGGTATTTCATTGACGAACTCCTACAATCTTCTCTTTGTGACCTAAGAAATTCTTTATTTTTTTGTGATACGCTAGTCATGTCCATCACATTTTGCTGGGAAATGTCAAATAACTGTACAAGATCACCTTTCCAAATCTGCCGTTTCACATTTGCTTTTTCCGTGTTTCTCGATTTCTCTTTACCCAGATTTTGGTATTTTTTTGTACAGCTTCTGTATACCAGCACGGATATTCTCCTCCGTCTTAACAGGGATATTTGCTTTCCTCCACACTTTCTGTAGTTTAGTACTGGTAGATTTAGCAGCATCCGAAAGTGTTTCTTTCATTTCCTTGTGATGATAAATAAAAACTAAAAGTACTTGTTCCTTTGAAGGGAGCCGAGCTCCTAAAAACTCACCACTAGGAACCTTTTCTAGCAGCCAAATTCCTCTTTTGGTTCCCATTTTAAAGTTCAATTACCTGCAACAGATGAAAGAAATACATGAGAAGCCCATTAGTCCAAAGCACTTCAATATTAGAAATTTCACTAGTTTGAAATAAAAGTGATCAATGTGTGCAACCCCTAAATATTATCCAGTCTTCTTGAAATTTGGCATATATATCTTTTACATCACTGAGACTCGGGGCGTAAGCAAAATCATATGAAAATCACATCTTTGGAAAAATGAAACACCCTAATGTACAGATACACTATCTGCAGCAAGATGTTCTTGTAGATCTTTGGTGGTGATCTGTGGGTTGTCTGTAACCATTCTCACAATCCTGTGCATATGCCGCCCCTGTATTTTTCTTGGCCTGCCAGACCTGGGTTTAACAGCCACTGTGCCTGTGGCCTTCTATTTCCTGAAATAGCTTTTTTTAGACTTCCCCTAAACCACGATACTGAACAATCTTTGTTTTCAGATCTTTTGAGAGTTGCTTTGAGGATCCCATGCTGTCACTCTTCAGAGGAGAGTCAAAGGGAAGCACAACTTACAATTGACCACCTTAAATACCTTTTCTCATGATTGGACACACCTGTCTATGAAGTTCAAGGCTTAACAAACTAATCCAACCAATTTGGTGTTGCAAGTAATCAGTTTTTAGCAGTTACATGCATTCAAATCAGCAAAATTACAAGGGTACCCAAATTTTTGCACAGCCAGTTTTTCACATTTGATTTAATTTCATACAACTAAATACTGCTTCACTAAAAATCTTTGTTCGGCAAACACCTCAGTACTCGGATGTTCCTAGGAAATGGAAGACATACCAGTGTTATCTTTTTTTGTTGAAAGTAAATTATGCAGGCTGAGAGGGGTTCCCAAACTTTTTCATATGACTGTGTGTGTGTGTATATATATATATATATATATATATATATATATATATATATATATATTTTAAACATAAGCAAAAACCTCACATTGCCATAAAACATAAATTCTGATTATCTGTAGCCCAAATGATCTGTTGACATTTTGGGATACTTTGTGATTTGAGATGGGAGTGTATTTATTAATGTGTGTGTGCTAATTAAGTTTTTGATTTCCTTTGTATTTTACACCTGCTTAGCAGGACAGGCTTTATCTTCTGGCTTACTTTAGTCATTATCTTTGTAATTGATTTTTGATGTTCTGACCTTTTATAGGGACTCCTGCTACAATGAGCCAGGTAGCCAAAGATGTTTGTACTTTCTTGCGTTGGGCTGCTGAACCAGAACATGATCAGCGCAAACGTATGGGACTCAAGGTAAAACTTTAATGTTTCTGATTTGGATTTCTTATGAACTTGTGACCTTTTCAAGTTACTAGCAAGTCTTTCTGCTGTAGTTATGCATTTAAGCTCTGCCCTTACTTTAAAAGTAGCAAGATATAGTTTGCTGGCCTCCTGTGGATATATGTAGTGGTGTAAAATGGGAACACATGATAATCTTTTCTCTTGCAGATTCTAATAGGAGCATCCTTCTTCCTGCCTTTTGCCTATTATTTGAAGAGACACAAGTGGACAGTATTGAAAAGCAGAAAGATTGCCTACAAACCACCAAAATAACTTTATCCATCCTAGCTGCTCATCCCCAGGTCCAGTACTGATGAACTACACTGGTGTTTTTCAAATTAAGATTTTAAAATCCACCAAAATTATGAAAGCGGTAATTGTGTGTGGAATTGTTTATGCATAACAGGAGACAGTGTTTTACAATCCAATGTCACATGATATACCCCAAATTACAAAGTAAGGCAGGGGCACTTATAGATTGGATATTGTAAAAATTCTTCATGGGAAAAAAAAAAATTTTTTTTATTTTTTTTGGTGGCTGTTATGTAAGTCAACTAAGTCAGTCTGTAAACTGTCAGGTTCATCCTTCAGGTTATGTACACATTTTTGTGTAAATATTTAAAAAAAAAAAAAAAACATAATAAAATGCAAAAACAGTTCTAAAAAGAGCTGCTCCCTGTATTTATTTGTTTGGATAGTGAAATACTCTGATCTTAGGGTCCAAAAAGTTATAAATCAGTCTATCAGGATATTTAATATGAAATGTGCTTTTTGATGTCATGGTCATTTTACCTTTTTCATACACAACTGCAAGGTACTGTTTTGTCTGTTTATTCAACAAAAAATCTTCCTCATTTTAAGCATTCTTGAATGGGACATTTTGTATAGTTTTTGTTTTATTTACTCTGAAGTCGAGTTGGTGGTTATTTTTCAGCAACATTGAATAAAATGTTAAGATCTTTAGAAATATTTAAGGTATGCTGTGTATAAAACATAAGCAAGCAAAAACTTTTTTTTTTCTTTCACAGGATATTTTTATTTAATGTAGTGCAGAATTATTGAAATGGTTATACTTAAAGTCCCTTGGTACATATGAGGGAAAAAAAAAATAGTAAAAGAAAAAAAAACCTTTTAGTGAATTACCTTAATCTCGCTCTGACAAAATGAGAGAAATCCAACCTTCAATTGAAGTAAATTTATTCTGAGAAAAAGTTATTTCTTGATGAAGAATTATTTTAACAATTCTACATATGCCAAGATTATTGACACCACTAAAAAGTCTTATGAATAAAGTCCATCCGTATCTTACTTAGAGCTGATCGGAGTTTGTTTAAAATTTTAAGCAGTAATCCATAATTTCCTGTTTCACTGTAATATAAATATCGGGTGGCACAGAGGCCAAATTCCCTTATTCATTAATCAGCATGGAAAAGATAAGAACATAGAATTCAAATGAGAAACATATGTTGACCTTTGTAAGTTAGGGAATAGCTATATATTAAAAAAAAATGCTACTTGCCTGAAAATGCTCATATCTACAGTTGGTTAGGGTAATAATTATAGAAGTTCACATTAATTAGAACTGTCAAGAACTTGCATGGATAAGGACCCAAGTTTATTTTGCGTATGGTAAGAGAGGTAAAAAAAAATCCTCAAGGATCACTCTTAGTGACCCCAAAATGCTACTTTTTTGTATATTTCTGAGTCTCCAAAACTACCATTACGTGCCACCTCCATGTCCACAGATTGTTTGGAAGGCATGCCCGGAAAAAAAGCCTTTCCTGTCATTTAACCACAAACATAAGCACCTGGAGTTTGCTCAGTGGTACTGGAGCTTTGATTGGAACCGTTTTCTATTGTCAGATAAAACAAACATTGAACTTTTTAGCAACAACCACTCAAGGTGGGTTTGGTGTAAAAAGGATGGCTATACTGAAAAGATCCTGATCCACACTGACCAGTATGCTGGATATTCTGGGTCTCTTTTACTTCAAAGGCCCTGGGAAGCTTGCTATGGTACATGGCATTATTTACTCCATAAAATACCAGGAAATTTAAATCTGCCAAGAAACTAAAACTGGGCAGTTGCTCGATTTTCCAGCAAACAATAGCACAAAACATATAGTGCATCCGGAAAGTATTCACAGCACATCACTTTTTCCACATTTTGTTATGTTACAGCCTTATTCCAAAATGGATTAAATTCATTTTTTTCCTCAGAATTCTACACACAACACCCCATAATGACAATGTGAAAAAAGTTTACTTGATGTTTTTGCAAAGTTATTAAAAATAAAAAAACTGAGAAATCACATGTACATAAGTATTCACAGCCTTTGCTCAATACTTTGTCGATGCACCTTTGGCAGCAATTACAGCCTCAAGTCTTTTTGAATATGATGCCAAAAGCTTGGCACACCTATCCTTGGCCAGTTTCTCCCATTCCTCTTTGCAGCACCTCTCAAGCTCCATCAGGTTTGGATGGGAAGCGTCGGTGCACAGCCATTTTAAGATCTCTCCAGAGATGTTCAATCGGATTCAAGGCTGGGCTCTGGCTGGGCCACTCAAGGACATTCACAGAGTTGTCCTGAAGTCACTCCTTTGATATCTTGGCTGTGTGCTTAGGGTCGTTGTCCTGCTGAAAGATGAACCTTCGCCCCAGTCTGAAGTCAAGAGCGCTCTGGAGCAGGTTTTCATCCAGGATGTCTCTGTACATTGCTGCAGTCATCTTTCCCTTTATCCTGACTAGTCTCCCAGTCCCTGCAGCTAAAAAACATCCCCACAGCATGATGCTGCCACCACCATGCTTCACTGTAGGGATGGTATTGGCCTGGCGATGAGTGGTGCCTGGTTTCCTCCAAATGTGACGCCTGTCATTCACACCAAAGAGTTCAATCTTTCTCATGGTCTGAGAGTCCTTCAGGTGCCTTTTGGCAAACTCCAGATGGGCTGCCATGTGCCTTTTACTAAGGAGTGGCTTCTGTTTGGCCACTCTACCATACAGGCCTGATTGGTGGATTGCTGCAGAGATGGTTGTCCTTCTGGAAGGTTCTCCTCTCTCCACAGAGGACCTCTGGAGCTCTGACAGAGTGACCATCGGGTTCTTGGTCACCTCCCTGACTAAGGCCCTTCTCCCCCGATCGCTCAGTTTAGATGGCCGGCCAGCTCTAGGAAGAGTCCTGGTGGTTTCGAACCTCTTCCACTTACGGATGATGGAGGCCACTGTGCTCTTCGGGACCTTCAAAGCAGCAGAAATTTTTCTGTAACCTTCCCCAGTTTTGTGCCCTGAGACAATCCTGTCTCAGAGGTCTACAGACAATTCCTTTGACTTCATGCTTGGTTTGTGCTCTGACATGAACTGTCAACTGTGGGACCGTATATAGACAGGTGTGTGCCTTTCCAAATTATGTCCAATCAACTGAATTTACCACAGGTGGACTCCAGTTAAGCTGCAGAAACATCTCAAGGATGATCAGGGGAAACGGGAAGCATCTGAGCTCAATTTTGTGCTTCATGGCAAAGGCTGTGAATACTTACGTACTTGTGCTTTCTTAATTTTTTTATTTTTAATAAATTTGCAAAAATCTCAAACTTTTTTCACGTTGTCATTATAGGGTGTTGTGTGTAGAATTCTGAGGGGAAAAATGAATTTAATCCATTTTGGAATAAGGCTGTAACAATAATGGGGCAGCAATGCATACAAAAAGTGTATTTTCTACCTAGTGTGGCCAACATATATGCAAATACCCTTAAATGAAAGTTTGATATGTGCACATGAATAATGTCTGAATTGTTTGATTTGTAATTTTAAACTGTGGAGCAGAGGGGTAAATCAAGGAAAAATGTGCCTTTGTCCCATGCATTATGGAGGACACTATATATAAAACACCACTTTAGCTCATCATTAGTTGTATAGATCTACTTAAAAACTCCAAATCAAGATCATTTTAGACATGCCTAAATGTAGACTCCTAAGTGGGTACAGATATTCTAGCAATGCTCATTCAGCATAGCACCATGAATAAATAAGTAACTATGATAAATTAACTCTTTGGACCACACTGTTTTCTGGGTACATTTTTAATGTTTTCATGTAGATGTGGGGTGGGAATGGCATGGTGGCATAGTATTTACCACTGTTGGCTCTAGACTGCTGCATTTAAATCCTAGCCCCATGATATTGCCTGTGTAGAGTTGCTTATTCTTCCCATTACTGCATGGAGTTTTCTTTAATTGTATTTGAGTTACCATTCCACATTACAGTTTTTGAGTGTTACAATAATGAAGAACTCTAAATTTCCCCAGTATGATTTAATTGGGGGTGTGAGTATGCTCTGTGATGTACTGGCACCTCCACAGGGTTTGCGCCTGCCCTGCATCAAATACTACCAGAATAGCCACTTGTACCTTACAAACCTGAATGGGTAGGTCCAGGGGAGGTGTGTGTATGTGTGTGTGCTTGTTAGTCTCATGAAAGACAAATATATAAAATGGAAAAAATAGTCTAGCAATATGCAGTTTTACTCCAATATAAAAAGATAATTACATTTTCAAAGGTTATTAATGTTAAAGAAACCTGATGTTAAAACAACCAAATAAACATTTTGTTAAATTAAATAAACAGAAAACTAAAAGCAAAGTGATAATAAAACAAACAGAAATTAAAACTGCATGCTTAAACTATCCATCCATCTTCCAACCCGCTGAATCCAACCAAACACAGGGTCACGGGGGGTCTGCAGGAGCCAATCCCAGCCAACACAGGGCACAAGGCAGGGAACCAATCCCGGGCAGGGTGCCAACCCACCGCAGGACACACACAAACACACCCACACACCAAGCACACACTAGGGTCAATTTAGAATCACCAATCCACCTAACCTGCATGTCTTTGGACTGTGGGAGGAAACCGGAGCGCCCGGAGGAAACCCACACATACACGGGGAGAACATGCAAACTCCACACAGGACCTGGGAAGCGAACCCGGGTCTCCTAACTGCGAGGCAGCAGCGCTACCACTGCGCCACCGTGCCGCCCATGCTTAAACTAACTTAAGTAAAATAAAATAGTGGAAGTGAAAATCTATTTTTAAGTTTCGGCACACATTTTGCAAATCAAGGATGGCACACCAACAGTCTTTCTAGTAATCAATTAAAGCATGGGATGAAAAACCTATAGGCAAATCCTTTGAAAAGTTGACATTAAAGTAACCCCATTAGTTATTTTTATGGCCTGTCATTAATGCACAGTTTCATGGTTATTCATTTTGAAGTTTCTTTGGTTTTTGGGACACAAACAAGAGCAACAAAGATGGTGTGGTTTAGAATTAATTAGGTTCACCATCAAGCTGACAGTTTAACAATTTTAATATACTGAACAAATCATGTTGTTTTTATTTTATGCAAAGTTTAAAGTGTTTTGATGACAGTATGGCAGAAAATGCTGCTTTGTGGAAAATGTTTAAACAGAAATAAGAATGTATACTGGCATGCATTAGGATATGAAAGCCAAGTCAACCACTGCCCCATCAGACTACATATGGTAACCCTAAACATTTTCTTATCCTTGTTCACTTTCAGTAGCTTTTTGGAGGTGTCCAAATGATTTTGTTTTTAGTTTCTTTAATTATTTTTGTCTTTTTGAGAACATTTTTTTTGTGCCTGGTTTGATTTTTGCCATGTACCTGATTCTGTTGAATTAGGCTAGGATGCATTAAGTGAATTTAGGGCGGAGTGGTGGCTCTGAGGCTAAGGATCTGCACTGGTATCCCGAAGGTTGCCGGTTCGAATCCCCGTCACTGCCAAAAGAGATCCTACTCTGCTGGGCCCTTGAGCAAGGCTCTTAACCTTCAATTGCTCCAGGGGCGCTGTACAATGGCTGACCCTGCGCTCTGACCCAAAGGGGTATGCGAAAACTAACAAATTCCTAATACAAGAAATTGTATAAGGCGAAATAAAGAAGAAAAAAAAAACATTTAATCATGAATAAATGAATGAATAAATTGAGGAAAAATATTATTTGTTTATATAATTGACATTCAGTATGTTTCTGGCTGACAAGCATATTTGAAATTGACTCGACATTTAGACTCTGATGTAAAACCAGGGTTGTCATTTTTATCAATTTTAAATCAAGTTTTACTGAGTTTTAATAATCTAATATGTTAAAATTACACCTCACCAAGAACACAGGTACTGCAGTCAAGCTTGAGAGTGCCGTTTGCTGGTGAGTGTTCTGTCCCAGGGCGACCCACGTAGTCCTGTTGAGTCCTGCCCAAAAAAGTTACATTGAATGATCATGTGAGCTCATTCCTCACAAGGCAAAAGGTAAAGGTCAGGTGCAAAGTTAAACAAGAATAGGATAGACCCATAGGACTTGGAACTTTACCTCTCTTAGTAAGGAGAAGCCAGAACTTGTGTGGGAGGCTGAAAAATACCTGCTATATACAGCACAGTCACAATTGAGTCACATTCACCTCAGCATGCAGATTTGGCTTTAAAATCAAAATTCTTGAACATAGGTGGTCTCTCTCCAACTATGAAGTTGCCCTGTGGGTGGGTGGATGCCCACCATTTGGAGTTGCTTCTGAAAGACTACAGTATGCGCAAAACTATTCAAAAAACTCTGGCCTTTTTAGAGGTATTGAATGCAGTGCTGGAAAGGATACCATCTACTGATGTAGGGGCTATGCAATTATTAGAAATTATCTGCCTGATGTGAATCCAAATGGTGAACTTTTACTGGATTTTTATGTGAGTCATGGATGGGTTCCAGTGAACACCATCCTCAAACCCAAGGTTCACAGCATATCTGGTACTAAAGTATCTTGAGCTATGCTCATTAATCAACTTTGTGTTGCATCATCTAATCTGAGGCTGTATGTTCTGGACATCTGGTTAAAGAATGATGGTTGGCTGTCATTTGACTCCAATAGATAAAAAGGCCTTAAAGACCCAAATGGATAGTGAGGATATGCGGGGAACAACTATGGAATGTGTCTGTTCAGAATGTCTTAAGCTTCCACCTCCAAAGAAGTGCATTCTCCATCTCTGAAGAGGGCATCATGTATAAACTCTCTTGAGTGTACCCTGTTCTACAGCTCAGCTGCAGGAAGCTCTGGCCAAAAATCATTGGTGCCAGCTAGGATCTGACTGAGGAGAGGAGATTTGAGTGGTCTCCAGATTTGACTGATAGGTAACAGCAGGTCAAAGCAAAAACCTGTGGGTGGGGGGAGTTTGATGAGGTCATGAAGAATGACCTTCATATATATTCAGAGGTTCTGGCAAGCCATTTGATTACTCAGAGATGGAAGACAGGACATGATCAAGAATTTTTTCGGCAAGGGTGGAGTAATATTGACATCCACTGAGGAAATCTTCAAGAGGTAAAAGTCTATTTTATATAAAGGTTCAGGTTTACCTGTCTAAGACAATTTGCACAAATCTTTGTGTCTTGTTCATAGAGTCTTTTTTTCTCTGACATTAAGATTGTTCTAATTTTTCATACTCTCTGAATGAAGCAGCAGCTACATGATAAATACACAAATGTGAATGAAAAAGTTGTTATTTCATATTATCAATAGTGTCTTGTGATTGTCTTTTTATAGAAGATTATTTAAAACAGATTTGGGGAACAAACTGAAGAAGAAAATGAATTACACATACACATTTTGAAAGAATTAGTAAGGAGCATAAGCACAGTCATGCAGCTGTAACAGCAGTGTACTGAGCCTTATGTTTTTTATATATGCTCAGTTCAGCGACAGTGGTGAGACAGTGCCACTAAGCTTCTTAACAAAAAAACTTGACTTGTCAATACAATTTATAATGTGCTTATTTAAAAGATCTCCTTTAAATGACTGGATTGTTTATCTTAATCTCCTAAAAGCCTGATTGTAGTGAAACTCTAAATATAAGAAAAAAACAATTATACAATACTAGTAAAGAACTTAAAATGATACAAGCATTTATCACTGTGTGCATTATTATAACTTAGCTCCAGTTTCATAAACTATATGCATTACAAGTTTCTAGCATTTTTTGCATGTTTCTTGTTTCATGACTAAGTCACATTGGAAGCTGAAAACCTCAAAAAAAAATACTGCAGTTTTTATTTTTTTATTCTAATGCTGGAGAACAATACATATTCAAAGTTTCATTCTAGTCGGCAAGTATACGAACCATTATCCTTCATATGCCACAGTGAAGACATGGGCTACAGAATCCTGTCATGTTATGATGTCTATTAAAGATATCTCAAAGTATGAATTACCTTTGACAACAATAACAGATCAGAATGTTGTCACTATGGAGAGACTCTTAATCAAAAATTGGGAAGCGACAGTGTGTGGTATAGCAGACAGAATAGGAAATGAAAAAATAAATATAAGGAACATCTGTATAAAAGAATGTTGACTCATGAAATGAAGAATCACCATATCCCATATCCAAGGAGAATCTCAAGCTAAAAAAATCAGACTAAGGAGAAATGTAAGGACTGTGGATAAAACTTCAATGCACCACTATGAGCCAGAGTCCAAACAACAGCCAAAACTATGGAAACATGTTGATTCATCAAAACATAAAAAAATCAAGATGCAAACCAACGCTGATGATCTTCTTGTTGATCCTCTGTGGCAACCCCTAACGGGAGCAGCCGAAAGATGATCTGTTTCCATATCTTCCTGTCCTCTGCATCTTGCTCTATCACATCCACCACCTGCATGTCCTCTCTCACTACATCCATAAACCTCCTCTTAAACCTTCCTCTTTTCCTCTTACCTGTCAGCTCTTTCCTTAACATCCTTCTCCCAATATACTCTGCATCTCTCCTCTGCACATGTCCAAACCAACTCAATCTCACCTCTCTGACTTTGTCTCCCAATGGTCCAATCTGAACTGATCCTCTAATGTACTAATTTCTAATCCTGTCCATCCTCGTCACACCCAATGCAAATCTTAACATCTTTAACTCTGCCACCTCTAGCTCTGTCTCCTGTTTTTTGGTCAGTGCAACCATCTCCAACCTGTATAACATAGCTGGTCTTACTACTATCCTGTAGGAAGTTCTGGCCAAATATCATTGGTGCCAACTAGGATCTGACTGAGGAGAGGAGATTCGAGTGCTGTAGGCCTTCCCTTTCACTCTTGCTGATACCCGTCTGTCACAAATCACTCCTGACACTCTTCTCCACTCACTCAACCCTCCCTGCACTCTCTTTTTTCACCTCTGTTCCAAACTCCCTGTTAATCTGTACTGTTGATCCCAGGTATTTAAACTCATCAACCTTCGCCAACTCTATTCCCTGCATCCTCACCATTCTTCTGACCTCAGTCTTATTCACACACGTGTATTCTGTCTTGTTCTTGCTGACCTTCATTCCACTCCTCTCTACAGCATATCTCCTCCTCTCCAGGGTCTCATCGACCTGCTCCCTACTCTCACTACAGATCACAATGTCTTCCGCAAACATCACAGTCCACGGGGACTCTTGTCTAATCTCGTCTGTGAACCTGTCCATCACCACTGCAAATAAGAAAGGGCTCAGAACGGATTCCTGATGTAATCCCTCCTTTACCTTGAATGCATCCCACTCCTACCTCAGACCTCACTACTGTCAAACTTCCCATATACATATCCTGTACCACTCTTACATACTTCTCTGCCACTCCAGACTTCCTCACACAATACCAAAACTCCTCTCTAGGCACTCTGTCATATGCTTTCTCTAAGTCCACAAAGACACAATGCCACTCCTTCTGTCCTTCTCTATACTTCTCCATCAACACCCTCAGAGCAAACATCACATCTGTACTGCTCTTTCCCAGCATGAAACCATACTGCTGCTCACTAATCATCAGCCTTTTTCTTAACCAAGCTACCACTATTCCTTCCCATAACTTCACACTGTGCTCATCAATTTTATCCCTCTGTAGTTACTACAGCTCTGCACATCCCCCTTATTCTTAAAATTCAGAACCAGCAAAATTCTTCTCCACTCCTTTGGCATCCTCTCACTTCGCAAGATTGCATTAAGCAATCTGGATAAAAACTCCATTGCCATCTCTCCTAAACACCTTCATGCTTCCACAGGTATGTCATCTGGACCAACAGCCTTCCAGTCCTTCATTCTCTTCACAGATAGATCTCCTTGCTAATCCATTAAACTTCCTAATTCATTATCTCCACATCATCCAACTTTCTCCTGTCACTCATTTTCTTCATTCGTCTGCCTCTCAAAGTACTCATTCCATCTGCTCAACACACTCTCCTCTCTTGTGAGTATGTTTCCTTATTTATCCTATATCACTCTAACCTGCTGTACATCTTTCCCAGGTCAGTCCCTCTGTCTAGCCAATCAGTACAGGTCCTTTTCTCCCTCCTTAGTGTCCAACCTCTCATACAACTCATCATATGCCTTTTCTTCAGCCTTTGCCACCTCTCTCTTCACCTTATACCTTATCTCCTTGTACTCCTGTCTACTTTCTGCATTTCTCTGACTATCCCACTTCTTCTTTGCCAACCTCTTTGTTTGTACACTCTGTTGTACTTCCTGATTCCACCACCAGGTTCTGTTGTCCTCCTTCCAATGTCCAGATATCACACCAAGCACCCTTCTAGCTGTCTCCCTTACCATGTCTGCTGTAGTTACCCAGCTATCTGGTAACTCTTCACTAACATCCATTGCCGGTCTTACTTTCTCCCTGAATTCCTCCTTACAGTTTTCTTTGGCTCCGCCCTCACTCTCCTCCTGTTCTTGATATCCAACGTCATCCTACAGACCACCATCCTATGCTGCCTAACAATGATTTCCCCTGCCACCACTTTGCAGTCTCCATTCTCCTTCAGACTGACCCTCCTGCATAGGATATAATCTACCTGTGTGCATATTCCTTCACTCTTGTATGTCACCCTGTGTTTCCTCACTCTTCTTAAAATACGTATTCACTACAGCCATGTTCACCCTTTTTGCAGATCCACTACCATCTGACCTTCTTCATTCCTCTCTTTGACACCATACCTACACATCACCTCCTCATCTCCTCTGTTCCCTTCACCAATATGTACATTGAAATTTGCTCCAATCACCACTCTCTCTCCCTTGGGTACACTCTCCATCACTTCATCCAATTCACTCCAGAAATCCTCTTTCTCAACCTAACCCAATTCTGGCAATCACATGCCTATTTTTTAATAAACAGAATTTAGTTGATATTGATTGAATATCTCAAATTCCAACATAATCAGTCAATATTATTCTGATCTCCTTTGGCTTTGATGCAGTCAGTCAAGGAAGTTGTCACCAATCCACTACCAACTTCACAACAATACCTCACTCACACACCATGACTGTTCTGCAAAACTCTGGATATCAAGAAACGCCACACCCACCTTATTCTCCAGACCTGGGGCCTCATGTATTATGGCGTGCGTAGAATTCACACTAAAACATGGCATACGGACAAAAGCGGAAATGTGCATACGCACAAAAAATTTCAGATGCAAAGAACCGTGTGTAAGCGTGAAAGGAAATGCACATGCACATGCACATGCCTGCTGCCCCACACGACTCCTCCCAGAAATGTGCCCCTTTGAATAAGCAAATCAACATAAATAGCCTGTTATGTTCAGCATTTTGTGAAAAGACAATGGGGTGTGCGAAGTGAAGACAAGGAAAAATGTAGTATTTGTTGGCTTAAGCAGTGTTATTAGCAACAAAATGAAAGTGATGGAGTGATACAGCGTGGCGGAGATACTTGAAAATTCAAGTTTAGAAAGTCGCACAGTGCCTGAAATAAAAAAAAAAAAAAAAGAAGTGGTCAGATGTCAAAGTCGAGGTGAAAAGGCGAGTCGTAGCCCACCGTCAGAGTGTCATATGTAAGGGTATTATAGGACAGAGAAAAGAAAAAAATTAGGGACATAGTGAAGAAAAAAAGGTTGAAATGTAGAGTTTAATCTCAAAATTCCCACTTTAATCTTGCAGTTTATTTTGTCATGAAAGCTGAACGTTGTAAACTTCATCTTAAAATCAATGTTTAAGTTAATAGAGTTTCTTAAATCCCATCATAAGTAAAGTAGCATGTATTTCCCAACCCAGTCATTAATCACAACATGCCTCTGAAACGGGCTTTCTCTTTTGTAGACAGGAGCATGCAGGCACTGATCCCCACACAAAATAATTACATTCATGATATTACAGCTCTCTGAACATTTTAGAATAGTAAGTTTATACTTGATATCATTTTCATAATCAGCTGCTATGCAGCTATGATTCCACACACACATGCAATGGGTTAAAATACTCTGAGTGGTGAGATTATCCACGCTAAAGCAGCTATGGTATTTGGAATAGTTTGTTCATTTCTATAGCAAGCCAGAGTTTGTTAGGTGTATGTGATCTTCTTTAGGAGCCAAATCCACATGAAGACAATCCATCCAATATTTTGAAGCATTTTACCAACTACTATAAACTACTCAATTCTGACTGCTATAATCTTATTGTTTTTATTAATAAAACAATATACAGTATAAATCAATATCATAGGAGACAGGCAACACATTACAAAGGTATTAAACCCATGCACACATCCAGAAATGCTGTGATTGATATCTTAAAAAATAATTAAATAAGGTAAATGTTTCACAGTTTTTGTGTTAGCTTTACAGTAACTAATACGTTTCAGGATATAAATATATTGGCTTAAATAGGTCTTAAGCTAAAATAAATTTGGTTTTTGATCTGTAAATTTTCTGCTATGCATAAGGTGACCAACCATCCCAGTTTTCCCAGGACCATCTTGGTTTTGACACTCTAAGTACCGCGTCCCACTCAAACCCTCTCCGGGATGCCTAAAGTCTTGGTTTTCTTTAAAGTATGTAAAACGAAATGTAACATCCATATGTGGCTTTAAAAATAAAAATAATAGATACTGAAAACAACAATGTTTTGGTGTCAAATGAATACCCCATAAAATACCACAAAATTGGATAAATCCCACAATCTTGTAACACTGGTTGTAACAATGAGCAGTTTACAGATAAATAGATCATCCATTCATACAGCTCACCTTTGAAATTAAGACACCAACAACTGTTAACAGGTAATGTTTGACTCTGCCATTGTATCAAGATAGTACTAGTTTAAATTCCAGGTTGTAAGTATGACGTGACTTGTCCGTCTTGCAGGATGTGAAAGTACTGTATCTCTCTGTCTCTCTTCAAAAGATATCTCTTGAAAAGATCATGTCTTGTCCCCGGGAACTTGTTGCAAGTTTTTTTTTTTTTTGTAATATAGAGAGATTTAATACTTATTTCATTATTTTTTTTGTATTACATACAGTTTAAAAATCCTACATATTGGCA
This sequence comes from Erpetoichthys calabaricus, assembly GCF_900747795.2. Taxonomy (NCBI): domain Eukaryota; kingdom Metazoa; phylum Chordata; class Cladistia; order Polypteriformes; family Polypteridae; genus Erpetoichthys; species Erpetoichthys calabaricus. The sequence continues at coordinate 123,873,669 of NC_041403.2, forward strand.
TCTTATCTAAAAAGAAAATGATAAAAAAAATAATACAAAAAAAAAAAACTAAAAGGAGTAAAATTATATTGTGCATTTATTATTTGAAATGGTGCAGAAATATTTTTACAGAGTATTTGATTTTTTGAACAGTAAATATGAAATAAAATGAAGTCTGTATAAATGTATTATTAAAGTATATGTTAGTTTTTTATATAAAATTAGTAAATAAAAATGACATCTTGTATATTAATCATTAAGCGGGGAGGCTGAAATAAAGGTGAGTGGATTAAGTAGTATAAGATTTTAAGGAAAACAATTTGACAAGGAGGAGGTGTTGAACCAAGCTGTATGGAGAAACTTGATCAGGCACATTGAACCCACATGACTGTGGGAAGCAATGAAGAGGAAGAAGATGAATTCCATATTAAAAAATAAAATTTATATAACAAGAAATAAAAATACAGAACAATGTAGCTTACAATGTTTACATTTCCAGCATTTATTTACATTTATGTTCATAAGAAATACTTAGCAATGCTTTGAAATCACTTTACATTTTTGTCCACATTGGTACAAGAAAACCCCCACTGTTTGACTTGTCTTGATTACCAGTTATGAAAGATATAAAATATTTTGGGGTTTCCCCCTATTTTTGGCCCTCTAGACTCAAAAACCACTCTAAGGCCATTTTGGACTGCATGTTGTGAAGGGAATTACTGTACACCAGTGTTTCCCAAACTCGGTCCTGGTGAACCCCTGTGGCTGCAGGTTTTTGTTCCAACCAGCTTCTGTTTTTAATTGGACTCCTGGGCTAATTAAGCGATGTGTTATTTCCCAAGTTCTGTGCTTAGGGAACAATATAGAAATTAGAAAACTAAGTTTGCTAAAAAAAAAAAACAATATTAAAATGCACCAAGCAGTTATATAGGAATAATATATTTTTTTCTTTTTAACAGTATTTTCATCTTGATTTTCATTCTACTTTTCTAGGTGTTCTAATTGTTTAATTAATCCATTATTTACTAATTAGTGGGTCTGACGCTAAAGTGCTTGCAGCCTTTGATTATTTAGTGTTGTTTGCCAGCATGTCTGCTCTGCTCGTTTTAAATTGTCATTATTAAGATACAACAAAGAGGGAAAAACTGCACAGAGAAAGGGCAAAGTATAATGAAATCAACAAAAGAGAGTTAAGCATTTAAATCTATAGCAAAAGCAGAAATATTACTAAATGTCTTATAAATGTAAAAACCATGCTACTGTGCTTTTCTGAATGTTGAATAAAAGAAAAAAAACAGCTAATTAAATGAGATCAGTGCTATCAGGTGTTGTCACTGATTAGGAATCCGGTTGGAAGAAAAACTTGCAGCCACAGGGGTTCACAAGGACCGAGTTTGGGAAACACTGCTGTACACCTTTATAATAAAGAGTAGACCGATTGGTGTCATCAGCAAAAATGATCAGAAGGACTTAAAGTTGTGCAAGCTACATAAACAACCCAAGTCGTGCACACTTTAATGAGACATGAAAGGGTTAAAGTTATTCCTTTTTACTACAAAAATTAAAAAAAAAAAAAGTAGAGACTGGTGATACAGCGTGTGGAGTGTCGTTTTATATTATTTTGAGGTTTCTGTTAACAAAAATTATATTTTTGATATTTGATTATTTGCCAGTGGTGCTAGCAATCTAAGAACCACTCCCACATGTTTAAAAATAACAAATTTCAAACATAAGCATGTTGGGTATCATTTTCGACTATTTCAAGGTCAGTGATTACAAATATGTTATTTTTGATCCTTTATTAGTGGAGAGTGAAAGACAGAGTGAAAAATGATGAATTTATGTTACTATCCAGAATATTTAGACTTTAAACGATGAAGCACACATTTTAATATGTCAAATATTTGACACAACTATTCATGTTTATTATGTACTTCTGCCTCATAAAGTAAATCATCTTGAACAAGTAAATCTTATGAACACCGCAATTAAGGCAGCTTACGCTAATTCAGATGATTTTATGTCTATATATATTATACATATTGTATAAAAAAATACAATGATGTAGCGACGAACAGCACTGATGTCCCAGGAGTTCTGTGGTGCTGCACCTAAAATTAGACACTGTTAATTGTGATTTCTTTCATGATGGGTTCAAACAGTTATATTTAATGTTGGTTTATAGCTTTTGGCAATGGGAGTGTTTTATTGAAGTTTAAAGGGGGTTGAGTTTGCCTACTACCACTAACTGCCTGGTGTATGAGTTCTGGTATCGGGACTAAAGAAAGGACGTAATTTGAATATTGCCTCTGTAGTGACTGTATTACAACATTACCAGTATTAAGAAAAGAGTGAAGAAAAAGTGTTTACTTGAAAAGATGAATGTGTCTGTTTGTCACACTGGTGTCAGCAGTGGGATGATCTTTTTGAAACAAGTGACACTGAAATGGACGACTCAAGCAAGAAAGCACAATACTGGTGACAGAGGCAAGATGAAGAGCCCTCCGAGGCAAAAAGATTGGAAGCACCAGGCTGGGAAGCAAAATCCAAATTCAGTGGGAGCAAAGCCATGTCTGGCACTGTTCTTCTCAGGACCAACTCAGGCGACTGACGACACACCAGCACTCCCTAATGTGAAAGAGGGTCACTATGATGGCACTGCTTCGTGGTAATCCTACTTCATTCAGTTCCAGCTGGCAGCCCAGCACAACAAATGGGATTCTGAAGAGGTGGCAGTACATCTCACTTTGGCACTGGACGGTCACACTAGTAAAGTGATAGGGAATTTGGACCTGTTGAATGTAAAAACCTCAACTACCTCACCATTGCTCTACAGCAGCTCTTTGGCCATCGCTTCTTCAGTGAAGAGATGCGAAACAGGCTAGCGACTTGCTGGCACAATGGCAAGGAGACCATTGGGGCCTTTGCAGCAGATATTAGCCATTATGCCCATTTCAAATACACCTCTTTACCTGCCTCAGCTCAAGATGAATTAGCGCTACATGTTTTCCTGCACGCCTTAGAAGCTCTGCCTTCAAGTATGTCTCTCTGCTCTTCACTCACTCTCCCAGGCTGTCTCCAAAGATAAACGTGAGGACGTCATACTAAGAGCAAATGCTAGAGAGACGCCCCGCAGCTGTCAAGTCGATAGTACATTGCAGTAAGATTAGTGTGCAGTCGAGGATGGGCTTTATGCACCAGAGGCCTCTGTTCAAATGGCAGTGCCCAATGGGAAAAAGGGTCCAAATGGCTTGGCTGTTTGAGAAGACACAGTAAGCCCTGTGACTGCCAGAATACTACAGAAACAAGTACCGCAACGTTGAGAAACTTTCAATAGATGATGTACTCCATTTGCTAGTCCCCTCATTATACAGCATGTTGCGAGCCTTGGGGACACACTAGGCCTCTATCTTCCATGTTACCTGGAAGGTAAAAAATGCTGTGGACTTCTGGATACAGGCTTGACCATTTCTCTGGTACCTCACACTGCCAAAATGCAGTCAGCCTGGTGGGTGGAGGCCAACCAATGTCAGCTTGTGTACTGTCACTGGAACACTGACAGACATGAGAGGGAGGTGAGTCCTGGCTTTATGATGGCAGGGGAATAGGGTAGAGAACAAGTTTTGGCTGACTGACATTCAAGATGAATGTATGCTAGGACTGGACTTTCTCATTACAATAGAAGCCTGCTTAAATGCCTGTAAAGAACAGCTGATTTAAAAGGGCATTCTACTCAGCTGTGGTATGGAAGACAGCAAGTTGATAAAACACGCTTAACCATCCAGTCACCACCAACTGCCCCTGGCACTGCTCACAGCTACCACCCAGATGAAACACCTGCAGCCTGCCACTCATCAACGTTGGCTCAGGATACCAGCCAGCCACAGCCTGCTGCAGTGCCGCCAACTTCAAGTTCTGATCATCGATGGCAGACACTGAGCACACTGCCAGCCAGTCAATCCCCACCATCAGCTTCAGATGACAGCCAACTGCAGCCAGCTGTAGTGCTGCCAAATGAGCAGTCAAAGCCAAGATCCGAAAATGCCTGCCAACTACAAACCATCGTGTTATTGAGAACCATAACCTCTTCAGACTGTCATCCCACCATTGAAGAACTCCACAGTCGCAGCAAGACTGGGCTGGAGCTCTGCCAACAGCACCTAGCTGATGAGCTGTTCCAGGAATTTACAGACACCTTCGCTGCAGAGGACAAAGACTGTGGCCGCACAAATTTGGTACAGTACATGATTGACGCAGGTGATGCAGCACCAGTCAAGCTCCACCCACATCACCTGCCTTTTGCCAAACGTGAAGTGGCAGTCCGGCAACTACAAAAAATGGTGGAACCTGGATTTGTTGAACCATCTGACAGTCTATGGGCAGCACCAATTCTATTACGCCAGAAAAAAGATGGCAGTTGGCGCTTCTGTGTGGACCGCAGGCAACTTAATAATGTGACCAGGAAGGACTCCTACTCAATTCCACACACTGACAATGCACTTGATCACACTGCCAGTTCCCAGTGGTTTTTGTTCACTAGACATGAGAAGTGGGTACTGGCAGGTGGAACTGTCACCAGAGTCTAGGCCAAAAGCAGCATTCTCCTTGGGTGAGGGGCTGTGGTAATTCAAAGTAATGTAATTTGGCTTGTGCAAAATCCCCTCCACCTTTGAGCACCTAATGGAGAGGGTCCTTGCTGGCATACCCTGAAGCAAGTGTATCATCTACCTGGATGACCTTCTTGTCCACTCCCCAATGTTTGAGGGGGCCATCCGGAATCTGAGAGAGGTATTCTTGGACATTCAAAAAGCTGGCTTGCGTCTGCACCCTAAAAAGTGTCACTTGCTCCAACAGAAGGTTCAGCTTCTTGGCCACATTGTGGGGTCCAATGGAGTAACCATTGACCCTGCCAATGTTGCTGCTGTTTGAGACTGGCCAGTTCCTTGTAACATCAATGAAGTGAAAAGCCTCATTTGTATGGTACAAGGTTCCTGTTACACACTGACCATGCTTCTTTGACATGGCTACTAAATTTCAAAGAAACTGAGGGCTAAATGGCGAGGTGGATTGAGAAGCTCCAAGGGTTTGATTTTCAAACACAGCACAGAACTGGGAGCCAACATGCCAACGCTGGCACTCTGTCTCACCACCCTTGTGCAGCAACTGACTGCCACCACTGCCAATGGCTGAAAAGAGGTGAACCACTTTTGACCACTGACCACTGACAAAGGAGCCACACTGGTAACACTGGACTTGGCTGAAGTAGGCAGAGAACAAGCTGCAGATTCAGTGCTTTCAAAGGTTTGACATTGGGTTGCGTCTGGAAGCACACCAGATCACGGAGAACTGTCACAGATGAGTACCACGGCAAAAGCCTACAGGTCTCAGCTTATCAGCCTTGCACTACACAACAGCATCTTATATCACAAATGGGTGCAGCAATCCCGGGGAGAGCCATATTCCAGCTGACCTTGTCTTTAGGCGACCTCCTGAAGAAAAGATTCCTGGTCCTCTGATCCAGCTCTAAGACAGGTTGGAGACAGCCCACAAATTTGCCAGGAACCAACAGAATGAAGTCGGGGCGCACCAGAAAAGAGATTATGACCATTGATGTCTGGGGCAACCTTTTGCTCCCGGAGACCAGGTGGGGGTGTTTAACCCCCGCCGCAAAAGGGGATTGTGCCCAAAGCTTGCCAGCCACTGGGAAGGTCCAGGTACTATGCTGGAGAGACTCTCTTAAGTAGTGTATAAAGTCAGGATGCCCAAAAGGAACAAGTTAATGGTGCTCCATCAAGACCAGCTAGCACCTTTTAAACACAGAAGGGCTGCAGAAGTCCCCGACATCCCACCAATCCACTTGGCATCTCCAGAGTCAACAGCCTCACCTGCTGAGCCTTCCCAAAGACATCCTCCGTGCCGGCATCAGGATTTTTCTGTGGACTGTGGGGGTGACGAGGACAACTGAAACCGTTTGGGTTGGGGCGATGTATCGACGGGCGGCACGGACATCACTAGAGGCCCTGCGGCGCTGCACCTAAAATTAGACTGATAATTTTGATTTCTATACATATTTATTACTACTACTACTAAACTATTATTTATTATTATTATTACTTTAACTGTTTAGGTCTGGGGCGGCACGGTGGCGCAGTGGGTAGCGCTGCTGCCTCGCAGTTGGGAGACCTGGGGACCTGGGTTCGCTTCCCAGGTCCTCCCTGTGTGGAGTTTGCACGTTTTCCCAGTGTCTGCGTGGGTTTCCTCCGGGCGCTCAGGTTTCCTCCCACAGTCCAAAGACATGCAGGTTAGGTGGATTGGCGATTCTAAATTGGCCCTTGTGTGGGTGGGTGTGTTTGTGTGTGTCCTGCGGTGGGTTGGCACCCTGCCCGGGATTGGTTCCTGCCTTGTGCCCTGTGTTGGCTGGGATTGGCACCAGCAGACCCCCGTGACCCTGTGTTCGGATTCAGCGGGTTGGAAAATGGATGGATGGATGTTTAGGTCTGGTAAAGATGTGCCCAGTGTTGGCCCTATAAAAAGTTGGTCGCCATAGTTATGCGTAATTTTTTCCTAATAACAATAATAAAAACTTAAAAACGAATATAGCATCACTATCAGAGTGATCATTATGACTCAAACTAAAAGGCTCATGTTCACTTTTCAAACTTTACTTATTTCCTCTACCTAATTCTATACATCATTCCAAAAAATCTGCCTATAACGACATTATCGAAATAAGTGCACTAATGTTCCTTCATTTATTTTACGTAATAAACAGCGTAAATGCAAGTTTTCACTAAACAAAATTACCTTCAACTGGGTCACTCACGATACCGCCTACTATGCAGAATGTAATTGCCGAAGCGCGCGAGTGTCGCACAACATTTGTGTCACAGAGCACGAACCTGTTCAACCAATCGGACCGCGCAATAGGCGCTCGTTTATCCCGGAAGCGTGTTGAATGAGCAGGCGCCTATATCCGGATTGATAACAGTAGAAGATGGAGGCTTTTAGTAAACTTAAGCAATTCGACGCCTATCCGAAAACATTAGAAGACTTTCGAGTGAAAACATGCAGTGGAGCAACAGGTGAGGGCTGACACGTATAATGTTTCACCATCAAATAAAACTACATTTAGAAGCTCCTCATTGCTTGTTTACATGCAGAGACAGGTACAGTTATAAGTAGAAGAAAGTGCAAGCAAGGGAAATAGATGATTCTTTTCATTTTGTAAAACTGAAATGGAGTAAAGTAGAGAGGTTTGATAGTTTATTTTAAGGAATGTTAATTCAAAATGCAATAAATCGTGAATAGACAGGGATAACTAAAGAGCAGTACAAACATGGTTCTTTATTGATAGTAAATTTGAGTGCGATCCTGTTGTTGGGGCTGATAGTTCGTTTTAAGGAGTGTTAATTTACAAATCATTACAGTGGCGAATAAATGAGAGTGTAATACTGGTTAAGATATTTTTGGAGTATGGATTGGGGGTAAAGTAGGCTATGTATGTAAAGGGAGCGCACCCTGCTACTGAACGGAGAAACAAGTGTCTTTCGACTCCTGCTGCTTTAGTCTAGTCGACGATTGCTGTGTAAATATCCAAAACTTCTTTGAATCTTAATGACAGCTAAGTGAAAATGTGATATCTTGGCGATATGAAATTAAGGAGAAAGCGTTTTTCAAATTGTACCCCTGGTAAGTCCTGTACACCTGCGTCGTATTATTAGACAGTTAAGGGATTGTAAAATGAAATTTCAATCTTAAAGTATTTAATAGTTTTACTTTAAAGCAAGTATTCATTCATTTAGTTGCTAGTATTCATTCATTTAGTTGCTATTTTATTGGGCTTATCTGTCTGGAACTGGTTAAGACCCTTTAACCTTGAAAACAGCCTTTGAAACACAGATTCAACAAATTGCTTTGAAATGTTTCAATGTTGAAATGACTCTCTTGAATCACACAGTTCCAGCAAATGTTTCTGCCATACATCCATGCTGTGAATCTCTCTTCCTCATTTCAATGGTGCTTTGTTGGATTGAGATCTGAGAATTGTGCAAGCTATTGGAGTAAACCGAAGTTGCTGTCATATTTGAGAAAACAGCACGAGATGATGTGTGTTTTGAGATGTGATGCACTATTCAGTTGGAATTATCCTTTTGGGGGAAAAACGTATAAAGCATGCACTAGAGAATCAACAATGCTTAGGTGTACTGTGGAATTCATATGATATTAAGATAATTCAATTGTTCAATACAATTAACCTTCTACCACTAGTGTGTACTGTTGACACAAGGAGGATGAGTCCAAGAATTAATATTTTAGCAGAAAATCATGACCCTCCCATCTTCATGTCTCAGTGGAAATCAAGATTTTAACAGTCTTCAGTTTTGGGGGTCATGTGCTAACTTCAACCTGATTTCCCTTTTCTTAGTCAGTAGGAGTGAATCCCACAGTGTGTGTTTGCCGATCTTCTTCAAGGTACAGTGTACTTATTTTCAGAGGTGCCCGTCTGCATGTTATTGTTTTAAACAGCTATTTCATATTTAAGTTTTTCTGTTTTAATGAATGAGTCTGGCCATTCAAGTTCAGACCACTCTCTAACTAGGTAGGTGTTTCTGCCCTCAGAACGGCCTCTCGTTGGTTATTGTTATTGCTATTAATTCATTGTTTCTGAACTGTAGTGACTGTATTGAATGAAAATCTAAGGAAGGCATTTTCTGAAATTCTGGATCCACCATTCTAACACTAATACCACAGTCAGAGATATTTAGATCAAGTATTTTTTCCATTGTGATGTTTCATTGAGAAAAAAGTAAGCCTATTAACCCCAAGCGAATTATATTTACAGCCACATGACTGTAAGTTTGAAGGAGCTATTTGCATTAACAGGTAGGAGTAAAGTGGGCATGAAGTGTAAAATATTGATTTAAAAAAATGTACAACATACTGTATCTCTCAAAAATGACAAATTACATTGATTTACAGCATCATGGTGATTGATAGAGGGGTCTGCAGTTTAACAATATATACTCCTTGAAAACATAATGTAATTAACACTGTTTCTTTCTGATTTATTTACAGTGACTATAATTAGTGGACTGATAATGCTTATCCTCTTCATTTCAGAACTGCAGTATTACCTCACCAAGGAGGTATGTAACAGTGTTTTACATTTATAGGGAAGTCTATTGTTTCATTAGTACTGTTTTGTATTGTTTGTTTTACCTTTGGTTATTACCTAATATAATTAAGACACATTTTCCATGTGTCCATGTGATGGTTTTCATGAGAACAGTCCAAATAATTATGTTTATAGGTGAATTTTATTAAATGTTTTGACCTATAACTCTGTTTGACATTATTTTTAAGGTTTATAGTTTATTACCTTGACTGCTGATTGTGGGCTTCATGGTAGCTCAGTAATTATCTCTTGACTGTTGTAAGTAGTAAAATAATTAAAAATGCAAAGTTTTTAGTTTAAAAGCAAAAAGATGATGCTACAGTGGGCAAAGATATGGTCCGTTTAGATCAATGCTGGATGTATTTGGGGACCAGGGTAAAAAGCCCATAAAATTATGAATGCTATTTGAAATGATTTAATGTGTAGTTACCTAATCAATATCTATATTAAACCATTTTTTTGAACGGATCAATATATCATGCATTTTTACAAGTTATTCTTATAAAAAAGGAAACAATCTTAATGATGCTTATTCTGTTTTTCTGATAAGGTAAAGTGTTGTTTTTCTATATTTTGAAAAATGGCACTAATTGTTTATAAAATTACCTTGTATTTCAGTCTGAGGGAAAAACTACTTTTATTAAAAAGAAACTTACTATGGTTTAAGACGGGGTGGCGAACTCCAGGCCTCGAGTGTTGCAGTGGCTGCAGGTTTTCATTCTTACCATCTTCTTAATTAGTAACCAGTTTTTGCTGCTGATTAATTCTTTTAATTAACTTGATTCAGGCCCCATAGTTGTTTCTTTTTCTTTAATTAGCAGTCAAATAATAATGAGACACAAAACAAGCCACCACATGACCAGCTCCCCTGTGCCCATTACACAATATCTGAAATTAAAGAGAGGTGATGGTCTTGGTAACGTTGATCTCTCAGGTCACCAAAACATTTTGACGGTGCTTTTAGAAAGAACAGATAAACAACAGTTTTCGAAATGTGTGCTGTGGCAGAATGAGAGCAGCAACAAGCCATGGAATTAAATAATGGGTTTAATTAACGGCAAGAATTGGCGTCTCATTAAGAAAGTGATTGGAGTGAAATTGGTTGGAGTTTGAAGTCCCAGTTTAGCTGGTCATCTGTTAGCTCGTTTTACATCTCATTTCTGCTTGGCTGTCATTTAATGAAGAAAGGAATCAATTCAGAGGGCTGAACTCTTCTAACAGGGATATTAAAGTGATGGGGGAAAAAGTTAATTAGCAGTGAAAACTGGTCACTGATTAGGAAAAGGGTTAGAATGAAAACCTGTAGCCACTGCAGCACTCCAGGCCTGGAGTTCGCCACCCCTGGTTTAAGGTAACTATTTATTTATTTTTGGAGCTTCTGTAAAATTTGAATTTCACATTGGAGACAAATAAAGTATAATGTAAAATATAATCTAGTCTCAAAAAGGTACTGTAAGCATTAAATTCAGATGAACAAACATGTTTCACTTTCTTACCTTTGTCACCAACTGTGCTGTGCTTTAGTAACCTAAAAATGTTATTCACTTCCAGGTAGATTATAAACATGAATAAGGAGCAACAACCAAATGAAGTCTGCCAAGTTGTTTTAGGCATTTTGTGTCTTTGTTAGTTAAAAAGTTAAACATTTGCTTGCAAACATCTAGCAGACATTATTTTCAACATATCTTTAAACATGTATACACTGTATTATATCTCACATCAGGTACACCCAGAGCTATATGTGGATACATCAAGAGGAGAAAAGCTAAAGATCAACATTGATGCAGTGTTTCCACATATGCCCTGTGCCTGTAAGTATAACTTGTCCTTTGCTTAGACCTAGAAGGAAGCAATATACTGTATATTTCCTCTATTCTATTTTCTAAAACATTGCACTGCAAATGCTTTTTTTTTTTTTAAATGCATAAAATGGTCTTGGTCCAGAATCTGTGTAATTGCTTGCTTTACTGATCAAGCTTGAATTAAATTGCTGATTTCAAAACGAATTCAGTTATCAAGCGTCAACCTAAGAGTTATCAATCACCTCTAGATCTGAGTATTGATGCTATGGATGTTGCTGGGGAACAGCAGTTAGATGTGGAGCACAACCTCTTCAAGCAACGACTGGATAAAGAAGGAAAGGAAGTGTCTACGGAAGTAGAAAAACATGGTTAGTAATTAATCAGTTAATTATGTCCTGTTTAATCATGTGTGCAAACTTAATTGTTCCTTTTCCTACTGTTGTGGTGATGGTATATTTATTATAAAGTGTGTCCTTTAGATGGTAGAATAAACATGCAGTACTTTTTATGCATGCCAGAGTGATTGAAAATGCTTTGCACCTGAATAATCTGTTTTTTGTCAAACAATATTTGCAAAACCTTTTAAAGATTAGTCTTCTGTTTTTGTAACTGTTTAAGAACTGGGAAAGGATGAAGGAGGGATATTTGATCCAAGCAAACTGGACCCTAACCGTTGTGAAAGTTGCTATGGAGCAGAAACCGATGAGTTACAGTAAGCATGACTTTTTCTTTCTGTGAAACATATTTTTGTATGCAATACATTTATTTTAATGTATTTTTGTGTTGCCTCGTAGAACCCTTAATTCTTCTCTATAATGCATGATGAAAGTACATTAAATATGCAGTTTTATATGAAAACATTTAATGTAAAATACTGAAGCAAACTTGTAAGGATTATTTATTTGTATAAAGTACTGTGCAAAAATATGAGACTACCTAAGAAAACTACTTTTTTAGCAGCTGGAGAACAACCAGGCCAAGTTTTTAGCTTGGAGTTGCATTGTGTTTTGGGTATGGGTGTTTCTGAAGCAATATTTTGGTTTAATGACCAGCACTGTAACTACAGTGGCGTGAAAAGTATTCAATCCTCTTGAAAGTTATCATAATTTTCTGCATGACAAAGGATTTGTGCATATGTTTATCCATTGTGTATTTTTAAAGTGAACTCTTATACTGTAACATTTCTAAAATTAAATTAAACCATTTTTTGTGGTTATTTTACTGAAGAAGAAAAACTCAAAAGTTTGTGTTTGCATAAGTATTCATAAGTTATTATTTATAAGTATTCAAGTACTCCACATCAATACTCAGGAAGCCCTTTGCTGCAATAATAGCCTTAATTCCATTGGAGTAAGTATGTACCAGTTTTCCACATTGTCCAGGAGTGATGCATCCCCATTCTTCATGGCAGAATTTCTAGAGATCCTCTAGGGTGTTGGGATGGCACCTCTGGACAGCAATTTTCAAATAGGGCCACATATTCTCAATAGGGTTAAGAGCAGGCTTTGACTTGGCCTTGTGCTTAGGGTCATTGTCATGCTGAAAGATGAATGTTCTCCGAGCTGTAGATTCATAACAGACTGGAACAAGTTCTCCTGCAATATTGTGTGTTATTTGTGTCAATCTATTGTCCCTTCACTCTGACAAGATTCCCAGTTCCAGAAAATAATGATGGCTACCATCCCCATATTTCACCCTAAGTATGGTGTTTCCTGAGGCATGGGTAGTGTTAGTTTTATGCCTTTTGAAGTCTGTCCACAATGTTTTATTTTGGTCTCATCTGACCATAAAACCTTCTCCCACATCGTAACCGACTCTTTCTCACGCTTTGTAGAAAATGCCATACAGTGGAACCTCGGGTCACGAACGTCTCGGACCACGTACAAATCGGGTTATGACCAAAAAAGTTTGCCAAAGTTTTGCATCTGTTCACGACCATACACTCGGGTGACGAACAAGCCAGTTTCCCTTCCGGTTCGTATGCGCTGAATGATTTCCGCACGTGTTCAGTCTCTCCCTGTGCATTCGCTGTGAACTCTTTGTGCTCTATTTCGTTTCCTTTCTGCTTTGTACGCGCCGGTGATTTACACACTTATTCAGTCACTCCCTGTATACATTGTTCTCGGTCAGACGTGCATCGCGCAGTGGGACTTTGTGGTATAGCGGGTCCACAGCTCACGTCAAGAGGCCAGTTTTAAATAAATAATCGCTGCGCTACAGCTGCCACATCCTCTTCATAAATAGAAGCGCGAGGCGGCTAAAGGGAGGAAAAAGAAAAAGACGAAGGTTGCGGAGTGAGGAAGTAAGCAGGAAGCAGTGTGGAAAGAACCAGTGTGAGCGAGCGCGTGCTTGCAGGCAGGCAGCTGGACAGTGAGCCCAAGCAGGGGTGGGGCAGAAGGAAGCGATCACTCCAGCTGAGCGATCAAGGAGCTGGAGTGACCAGAAAAAGGACGGCTGGCCGCGTAAGGCCGAGAAGGCAGTGGGGGTCACCAGTTAAGAATGCACCAGGCTTGTTTTTAAAGAGACTGTTTCCAGCATTATTTTAACCTCGTTGTATTTAATGAAGACTTTTTTCAATTGGATTTTAACCTCCACTTCACTTATGTTTTTATGGGATTATTTATTTATTGAAGGATTCTGAAAGCACTGCACTTTATTTAATTTGGACTTTATTTTTGATTGTTGTTTTGTTGATTTTAATAAAAGCACTTGGCACTTTTTGCACCATCCCCTTGCTCCATTGTACAGTAGTGCCTCACTGTCGTGCTCATCGGTAACATTACCGACGGTGACGGGTTTAAGGGCTCCCGGAAGCGAGATGGGAGCATGCAGCGAACCCGCATCGTCACAGACTTTACCTCAAAACTGTAATCTCCTCTCCACCCAGTTCCTCCTCACTTCCTTCATGCCAGAACTCGACTCGTGCAAGGTTAGTTTTTGTATTACGGATTTTTCAAATGTTCATTTTTCGTTTCGTAGTGTGAATTGTTGCAATGTTACTTTTCTTGGTTGTTTATTAAATTACGGATTTTTCAAATGTTCATTTTTTTCCCTGTGCTGAAAACTCATTAAAAAATTGTTTACAGCGAGTGGTTCCTAAGGCTATAGCGTGAATTCTTGCAATGTTACTTTTCTCTGTTCAAGGTTTTCTCAGTGTTATTCAATGTTTTTACATTTAGTTTACTATTACACTGTGCATTCTTATGGTGTAATTAACTAACTATTTTTGTGCTTAAAAGTCTTTAAATATATATATATATATATATATATATATATATATATATATATACAGTCATCCCTCACCTATCGCGGGGGTTACGTTCCAGAGCCCCCCGCGATAGGTGAAAATCCGCGAAGTAGCAACCTATATTTATTTTATTATTTATACATATTTTAAGGCTTTATAAACCCTTCCCACACTCTTATAAACCTTTCTCACTCTCTTGTTAACCTTTCCCACACTCTTATAAACACTTCCTATGCTCTTAAACACTTTCTACATTCTTAAACACCGAAGACCAACACTGCACACTGCGATCAGACGTCGATGTGTCTGCACTCGCTTTGTGAAGGGGGGCAGCTGAACTCACGCTGAGCAGAAATGGACTTTGTGCTGCTTCTGCCAAAAAGCCTGCTTGTCGCTCTGCGCTTTCGGAAGGAGGAGAAGGAGTGGGGGTGTGTGAGGGCTGAATGCACGTTCGCTCAAACCCTCCTCCCCGGAGGCGCAGTACGCTCCTGCCACTTTGCATTGTCAAAGGGGTGGGGAGCTGAATGAACGCTAAGGAGAAGTGGACTTTGTGCTTCTTGTCGCTCTGCGTGTCAATAATTTAAAAGCCTGTACAGCACCTATTTTCCTGTCTCACTGTCTTGTCTTGCGTGAAGTTAAAATGTTTTATAATAGTGAGATGTTACTCATATCCTTAGCCCGACATCCACATATCATATGTGTTAACAAAGTGTGTTTTATAAGTTTACATGTGTTTAAAGCATGTGGGATGGGTATTTTAAGGCTTAAACTATGAAAATGTTTATTTATATGGTCTTTCTATATCGCGGATTTTCTCCTGTTGCTGATGGGTCTGGAACATAACTTCCACGATAGGCGGGCAATCACTTGTGTTTAAAAACCTGCGAAGTCATGAATCCGCGAAAAGTGAACCGCGAAGTAGCGAGGGATTACTGTATATATTTACATACAGTTCGTACAGTCTTAAAGAATGGCTTCCTTCTTGTTACCTTTCCATAGAAGCCTGTTTTATGGAGAGGTCTTGAAATTGAAGACCCATGCACCTTCATTCCAGTTTCAGCCAAAGAGCATTGCAAACTTCGGAGAGTGATGATTAGATCTTTAGTAGCCTCTGTCACCAGTCAATATGTTGCTGTGATGTTTAGTTTTGAGGGATGGCCTGTTCTATTAAGAGCCTGGGTGCTGTGATGTACCTTCGACTTTCAGATGATGGATCCAACAGTACTGAATGGGACATTTTAAACTCTTTTTGATTTTTTTTTTTTTTTTTGTGTCCCTTTCCTGCCTTGTGCATTTCAATGACTTTGTTTCTCCCATCAGCAGAATGCTGCTTTGTATTCATTTTTGCAGTGATTGTCCAACAAAGACTATGGCCTTTACAAAGGGTGGTTTTTATTTCCAGATGGATATAAAGGACTTGCAGGTAGTGCCTAATTATGTTTAATTATGACTGTCACCTTTATGTTGTTTGTAATTCGTTTGTCATTTGTGTAAACCTGGTGCTTTCAAAGCACAGAGGTGTAAATACTTATGCAAACACTAACTTTTCAGTTTTTCTTTTTCAGTTAAATATCTACAGAAAATAGTTTATTTTTACTTTGAAAATGTATTGTTACAGTATAAGAGTCCACCTTAAAAATACTGAATGGATAAATATTTGTGTAAATCTCTTGCCATGCAGAAAATTATGACCACTTTCAAGGAGACTGAATACTTTTGCATGCCACTGTATTACATCACAATGTTTGACTGCCTTTACAGTAACAGTTATCTACAATTCAATGCATGTTTACCATTGCTTTAAAATCTACAAATAGCAGTAGTAGATTTCATTAAAAATAATTGTTTCTGTGTTATTTTTAGTTGAGATGCTACTTGTAGTTCATCACATGGAAATGTTCTTTAACAATCGTAATGGCCTGTAATATCGGAGCTGTCCTGTTCAAACACTGTACTATACAATATATTGAAGAGCATACATTTTTTAGATTAGTATAATTAGCATTGTAATGGGAATTTATAAATGTTACAACATCAAAGATAATATTACAGTAGCAGACCACATATACCTGTTTAGAGTCCTGAAATTGTATGGATTAGACAGTATTTTTACATGCCTGTCTAACAATTTTACAAATACTATTGTCATGTCTAGTAATCATATCTATGATGTTTGGCCCCTTGCTGAAAGTTCTTCGAATGAAAATGAAAATAAAGCTAATTACAAGCTTTTTTTCCTCATAAATGAGAGAGAGAGAGAGAACACTATCTAATGGATGATTTCTGTACAGTTGCCTACGCACTTTTTTTGCCACTGTTCAATTGCAGATGCTGCAACTCTTGTGATGATGTGAGAGAAGCATACCGGAGGAGGGGCTGGGCCTTTAAAAATCCAGACACAATTGAGCAGTGTAAGAGGGAAGGCTTCAGCCAGAAGATGCAAGAGCAGAAGAATGAAGGCTGTAGAGTATATGGCTTGCTGGAAGTTAACAAGGTAAACTTTATTAATTTCAAAAGCTATACATCTAAAAAGCAATATTACAATGGTTTCTCGTTTTAACCTTGAAAGACTTCCATTTGGAGTTGGAGGTTCTGGCAAACCAGTCAGCAGCTAAGGAAATATATCCAGTATCTTCTCAAAAGGAGAAATATCGGCTAGAAATATCCCAAAGAAGTAGAAAGTACACTTTGAGAAACTCCAACACCGGATGGTAATGCAGTCCATGGAGTTGACACTGGTAGAACTAGTGTTTGGGTTTGGGTCACTTTTTGTGTCTAAGCTGTCTTCAGATACTAAGACATCATACTTCTCGCCGCGCTACTGCAGCAAAGACTGTATACGATAGTAGAACCTCTGATCCAGGAAGAGAAATTCCGAGTCCATTCTACTAATGGTAGAGTGTGGGATCTTGAGAGATTGGCAGTCATATCTATATCTGCCTTGCAGACTTGGAAAAAGCTTATTATCAGTCACCTGTGTTTTCTTACAGAAGGTGCTACAAAAGTATATAATATTGGTGCTGCATGTCTTTAGGTTGTTATTTGCAAATCAATTTGAGTAACTCTAACATAGGAGTGAGTTATCTCTTGAGCATGATTTTTATGGACAGGTTATCAAGAAACGGCTGAGACATATAGATTAAAACTTAAGCATTGTGTTTGTGCTGTTTGTGGAGGATGATGTCCTCTTGTCCATTTGACTGTGGCCTCCATTTTACACTACATCAGTTTGTAGCTTACCATTATTCGGTCAGGATAAGAATCGGCACCTTCAAATCTCAGGTCATGGTCTTCTTCTTCAAAACCGTGACCTATGCTCATCGGGTGAGAGGTGAGGAGCTGCTAAAAACAGAATAGTTCTAGTACCTCAAGGTCCTTTTGAAGAGTAAATGGGAAATGATTATGAGATTGACCAGTGAATTGATGTCAACAGCAGTGCAGATGTTATACCAAACTGAGGTATTGAAGCAGCAATTAAGCCAGCAAACAAAGTGTCAATTTAGTGGTTATTTTACATCTCCATTTTCAACTGTGGTCATGGGTATATGTAGTAACTGAAGTGAATCTACTTTCCTTGGAATTCTGTGGGGGGGAAAAACTGTAGACTCTCCTTGAGGATTCAGTTTCTTGATCTGTCCAGCTCAGTAGGCCTCCTTAAGTTTTCATCGAGAAAAGTAAATGAGAAATTAAGTTAATTGCTCTATTGCATAGTTCTTGCAAATGACAGGTAAAACTTTGCACATTTTATTAAACAAGCAGTAAGTTAGATAAATAAGGAAGATGGGCTTCAATTTTAATTCTCTGAAAAAATTGTACTTTTTAGAAAAAAAAGTAATCTAATTCAATTTAGCCTTAAAGGTGTTAAGATTTTAATTTATTCAGAGGTTTTTGCTAAATATCAGATTTTAGCAAATAGAAAAGCTTTATCAGTACTAAAATGCTACACATCTTAAGTAATAATTACATTTTATTGATATGTACTTTTAATATTAACTTGTGTTTTACTTCCTTAGGTGGCTGGGAATTTTCATTTTGCACCTGGGAAAAGTTTCCAGCAGTCCCATGTTCATGGTGAGAATGTTCTTACACTTGTAGGATATGCAATTTTTATTATCGTTCCATTGATGAGGTTAACTGCATATGCTCCATAACCCAGGTTATTACCCATTATATTCCACTGAACACTAGAATTACCAAAGCCAATGAAAAACTTGTAATTCCGGCCCACCTTAAGTCAGCGTCTTTTGTCTTGTAAATGTGTTGATAAGCACAAGCAGCCTGCTATACCATCCCCCCCACCGCCGCAGAAAGGGTAAGAAGTTCTCCCAGTTCAAGCATTGATTATCTGGGAGTCAGCTACCTAGAGTTGTATAGGGTAAATAATTTCATGTGTGTTCCGTGTCTACAACAATCTATGTAAACACATCGTTAAAACAGAAATGTTTTTCATGTTTTAGTAATAAATGGCAAAATGTAGACATGAAGCATATAATGTGTGATGCCTGAAGTCCAAATATCAAATAAACACTTTCACAAAAGGTACAAGGATAATACGACAGCTTCCGTGGTGCAGCGGTAAGAACTGCTGACTTGTAATCCAGAGGTCTTGAAACCAGCTCCCTCGCAAATGTACCATTTTGAGTAGTGAGCTGCTCTTATTGTTAATATTATACAATAAAAACATGCATTTGATTTGTGTCCATAACAGCCATTGTAAATTTACAGTACTTTGAAAAGTTAGCTTTTTTTTTTTCCACTTTTATTCTCTGTCACAATCATTGTCACTTGAATTTTTTTAATTCAGTTTTATTGAGTGTTCCTGCTCACGCTGAATTAGTATGCACCTTATGGTCCATGATGTCAAAGCCGCACTGACAAAAAAACAGACATTGGTATATATGATATTTTGAATAATTCATTTTATGACCTGTATAGTATATTTTGCAAAACATTGTGGCACTGATGCAACATTATTCATATTCATTCGCATGATTTGTTGTGGTTGTAATCAATGACCTTTTTTAAACCCCCAGCCGATCTTGCCCTGTCTCTACATTGTGATGCATGGTGGTGTTTCTTTTGTACTCCAGGATATGCAAAGGAAAGAATAGTACAGAAAGATCAGTTCAGCGCTATATTCAATCAGATTCAAATGTTAACAGTTCTCACACACCCAAGGACCGTCCTTCCTACATTTACGACATGAATACCTGTTGCAATGTACACATTTCTCGCTATGCTGTGGTTTCTATTACACTGAAGGGGCACCTGACACTGACTAAGTTTGCTTTCCTGGGGGAAGTGGCTTTCTTGGAAGAGAAGCTTGTCGATGTTGCATCCTCTCTTTCTTTTTCTATTGCCTTTTCTTGTAAGAAGTGCCAACAAAGTTCCTCTGCAAAGTGAGCAAAGAACACTCTTCTTTTCTCAGTGGACCCCATGCATGCCTTGCACAATACATGTGCGTTGATCACTGCCAGGTCAAGCATGTTGTAGCACACAGCAACTGGTCACCCTTGTGTTCCTGCTCGCATAAGCTCACGCCTTCTGGAGCATGACATCAACGCAGCACCGGGGAAGAAAAGAAAAACAAATATCCATCCCTCCATTTTCCAACCCGCTGAATCCGAACACAGGTTCACGGGGGTCTGCTGGAGCCAATCCCAGCCAACACAGGGCACAAGGCAGGAATCAATCCCGGGCAGGGTGCCAACCCACCGCAGGAAAGACAAATATATGTGACATTTTGAGGAAATAATTTTAAGACCTGAATAGTACCAATCAGAAAACATCATTGCACTAATGCAATATTATTTGAAAACGAACCACTGGATCACAAGTCAGCAGTTCTTGCCACTGCACCACGGAAGCTGTCGTATTATCCTTGTACCTTTTGTGAAAGGGTTTATTTGATATTTGGACTTCAGGCATCACACATTATGTCTACATTTTGTCATTTATTACTAAAACAGGAAAAACATTTTTTTATCAATGTGTATACATAGATTGTTGTAGACATGGAACACACATGAAATTTATTTACCCTATACAACTCTAAGTAGCTGACTCCCAGATAATCAAGGCTTGAACTGGGGGAACTTCTTGCCCTTTCTGTGGCGGTGGGGGGATGGTGTAGCAGGCTACTTAGGCTTATCAACACATTTACAAGACAAAAGACGCCATTTTTTTCGTTGGCTTTGGTAATTGTAGTGTTAAGGGTTGAAATGGGATTGTGGTTAAGTGCTAGGTTTGTTTTTTTTGTTTTTTTTTTTTGCTTGCTTCTCATATACTTTTTACACTCTTTAGAGATTTACATTTCTTGCTACAAGTAAAATTGAAGCATCATTTATATAAAAAAGAATATTGTTTTAAACTAAGAGTTTTTCTTGTTATTTAGTATTCAGTAGTAGCAGTATAATTGCAATCTGTATATTGTATAATTGTTAGTGAGTTGCTATATGAAAAGCAGATTTCACTGCAGCATGTTACATTGAAGGGCTTGTGAGACAGAATCCCTTGATGTAAGGAGAAACTCTTTGGTTACTGGTTAAGACAAAAAATGAGGTTCCACATGGTTCAGTTTGCCACTCTCCATGTGTTTCCTTTATTCTCTACAACTTGAATAGTTCTGGATGATGTTATATATTCTTAGCCTGCATGCTTGGTTGCAAATTTTAAATTTCTTCTGCAGATATACACATTGAATGGACACTTTCATAACACCCTAGGGAAATATTTTGTAATACCTCCCTCTAGATTGCATAATGGTCATAATTAAACTGCTCTCGCCATTCTCCTTGAAGATTTATTGCTTCATAGAACAAAATTAAATGATTGTGTTCAAACACAGAGACACTTTTTTTTTTTTTTTTTTAGTAGTTTGTGCACTGCAGGAAGAATTTTCTTATGATGCTGAAGCATGTGTTTTATGTTGTAAAAACTTTTCAGCTTTGTTCAAGAAAATGTTTTATCTGATGAAGACGTTTTTGTCTAAATAGATTGTAAAAGAGTGTAAGTTCTGCTAAGCTGATAACGCATGCTAATAATCTTCTGCCGGGGCATATAAATCTTTGCTACACTTCATAATTCACACTAATGCTAACTAAGCAAAGTATGGTCAGTAACATTAACACATTAATTCTTGCTGAGCAAGTGGTTTGATGTAATGGAAGAATCTGATATTTGTCTAAAACTAAATGATAACCTGTAAGTGGACTAAGTTGTCACTGTCACATTTAAATATTTTCATATTGACGGATGTATCAGATCAACTTTATTTTGATTTTGTACCTTAAATAGACCGCACAAAAAACACAGTCTGCAGAATGATTGACCTGGGGAAGAAACACCTATCTCCACATTACTTTTTCCTGGACAAGTTTCCAGGTTTATCTGTAAAAGATATGCATCCTTACAAGGCAAACAAGCTAGAACTATGTTCTGTGGTCCTGTTATTCTGCAGAGTTAGCAGGACTTAGTAACAAAAGTATAAATGCACCATTTTAAAGATGAACTTTCAAAATGTAAAACTACAGTTGGGACAAAAAAATAAGTAGAATTTATATTTGAGGCTCTGCATCTTTTCGTGGCACTAGTAGACTAAGAAGTCCAAGTAGATTCATACACAAAAATGAAAATCTATTGTTAAGTGTAGGGAATTCATGAATCAGAAGGAAACGAAACGAAACGGGATGGGAAAGGGAGTATCGGGGTTGATGGTATGGGGAGCCAGTAAATGACTTATATAACACTTCCAATTTATATGTGACACCCTCTCCTCTCTTTTCTTTCTGCAGTACACGCTGTGGAGAGTAAGTCACCTTTTTTTCACATTTGTAAATTCACTGGGGTGTGAAATAAATTAAAAGTAAAAATAATCAAAATATTTTTTACATAAATACCCCATTTCACATGCTAAGCCTTGCTTTGTCATGTAATGTGGGCTGGTCACCATTTACCCTGTTAAATTGCAGCTTTCTAATATAAAGCAATTCTTTTCTTAATTATATACCTATTGCTGAATATTTAATTTTACGCTTCCTATAATATGTGCTTAGGTTTAAGATAAACTTTTGTGTGATGAAAAAGAGGGCAGCATTCTTAAGTATTTTACATGCAAGAAGTATGTTGGGGGGTTGGGGAAATGTCTGTGTATAGATCATTGTATATTTCAGTCTAAAATTCATTACCATATGTTTTCATTCAATAGTCACTTTCTTTCTGCTAACTTAGATATCAGCCTTACTTACTTCATTATGTAAGCTGGTGTGGTTCTGTCATCCTTTATGCACTGGTACTTGCATACTAGCAGTTCTGACCGTTAATTATTTTACCATTCTAATTTCTGCTGAACCATTATTATTACTTTACTCTGCTGGGAATACTCTGCAAGTGTGGGCATCTTCCAGTTACCTCCATGACTGAGCTATTGTTGTTATTGCCACAACCCCACACCACATGAACTCTAAATGTATGACATAGTAGGAATCAGTTCTGGACAGTGTCCTAGTCTGTTAATAGGCCCACTCACACACACACACACACACACACGGATACTAATAATCTTGTTAGGCCTGTGTGGAATCTTTAAGAGTCACATATTTGGGGATATGGGAGGCAACAGGAGTATCTGGGGGAAAGGCCACAAAAATTTAAGAAAACATACAGGCCGCATAAACAGTGAGTGAGTGCAAGATTTGAAATCTGTACTAGTCACTCTGCCACCCTTGTCCAAACTCGCCATTATTTGTTAGGTGCCAAAGCAAAATTCTACAGTCTTCAGAATATATTTTGAAATGCTCATTAATCAAATAAGTAAACTATCATGTAATTCAAGTATTTAATTCCACTATTTAGTTTTAGGAACATCCATGAAAACTGTATGAACTTGTTTCTTCCTATAAACCAAGTAAATAAACAGAAATCTGCCTCTAAGCAACATCTGATGTACGCTTTTGTACATCTTTACCAGTAATACTCTGGTTTTTCCCTTATGTAGAAAAAGTGTATTGTTCTTTCTACTACAATGAAAAGAACTACGCTTCTTTCATATACATGGACATAACTACAGTATAATATTGTAAAATACACAGATAAGCGATCCACTCACTGGTGTTCCTGTTGAGAATTTTAGCTTATTGCCTTATGTTTTTGTAATTTGTTCCCACAAATCTTTTAAACAGATTGCCATCTTTAAATGAATGTAGTGAGCAGTGGGGAATTTTCCCATGAAATCACATCAAGGCTGACATCATTAATCTTTGTTCATTATAGCCATGCTAGGCTCTGGCCTCCATGAAGAATTAAAAATGGTTGGATGGATGATCACAAGAATTTTGTTAATGTGTAGTATAATTTGTTAAATGCAATATGCAATTTGTTAAATGCATCATGCATTATGTTGTTAATATACACATTACCTACAAGAAGAATACATTTAAAACCTTTTTGAGATGAATAGAGAACCTTAGTTTTTATGTAATATACAGTAACTGACATTACAGTGGTGTGAAAAACTATTTGCCCCCTTCCTGATTTCTTATTCTTTTGCATGTTTGTCACACAAAATGTTTCTGATCATCAAACACATTTAACCATTAGTCAAATATAACACAAGTAAACACAAAATGCAGTTTTTAAATGATGGTGTTTATTATTTAGGGAGAAAAAAAATCCAAACCTACATGGCCCTGTGTGAAAAAGTAATTGCCCCCTTGTTAAAAAATAACCTAACTGTGGTGTATCACACCTGAGTTCAATTTCCGTAGCCACCCCCAGGCCTGATTACTGCCACACCTGTTTCAATCAAGAAATCACTTAAATAGGAGCTGCCTGACACAGAGAAGTAGACCAAAAGCACCTCAAAAGCTAGACATCATGCCAAGATCCAAAGAAATTCAGGAACAAATGAGAACAGAAGTAATTGAGATCTATCAGTCTGGTAAAGGTTATAAAGCCATTTCTAAAGCTTTGGGACTCCAGCGAACCACAGTGAGAGCCATTATCCACAAATGGCAAAAACATGGAACAGTGGTGAACCTTCCCAGGAGTGGCCGGCCGACCAAAATTACCCCAAGAGCGCAGAGACGACTCATCCGAGAGGTCACAAAAGACCCCAGGACAACATCTAAAGAACTGCAGGCCTCACTTGCCTCAATTAAGGTCAGTGTTCACGACTCCACCATAAGAAAGAGACTGGGCAAAAACGGCCTGCATGGCAGATTTCCAAGACGCAAACCACTGTTAAGCAAAAAGAACATTAGGGCTCGTCTCAATTTTGCTAAGAAACATCTCAATGATTGCCAAGACTTTTGGGAAAATACCTTGTGGACTGATGAGTCAAAAGTTGAACTTTTTGGAAGGCAAATGTCCCGTTACATCTGACGTAAAAGGAACACAGCATTTCAGAAAAAGAACATCATACCAACAGTAAAATATGGTGGTGGTAGTGTGATGGTCTGGGGTTGTTTTGCTGCTTCAGGACCTGGAAGGCTTGCTGTGATAGATGGAACCATGAATTCTACTGTCTACCAAAAAATCCTGAAGGAGAATGTCCGGCCATCTGTTCGTCAACTCAAGCTGAAGCGATCTTGGGTGCTGCAACAGGACAATGACCCAAAACACACCAGCAAATCCACCTCTGAATGGCTGAAGAAAAACAAAATGAAGACTTTGGAGTGGCCTAGTCAAAGTCCTGACCTGAATCCAATTGAGATGCTATGGCATGACCTTAAAAAGGCGGTTCATGCTAGAAAACCCTCAAATAAAGCTGAATTACAACAATTTTGCAAAGATGAGTGAGCCAAAATTCCTCCAGAGCGCTGTAACAGACTCATTGCAAGTTATCGCAAACGCTTGATTGCAGTTATTGCTGCTAAGGGTGGCCCAACCAGTTATTAGGTTCAGGGGGCAATTACTTTTTCACACAGGGCCATGTAGGTTTGGATTTTTTTTTCTCCCTAAATAATAAAAACCACCATTTACAAACTGCATTTTGTGTTTACTTGTGTTATATTTGACTAATGGTTAAATGTGTTTGATGATCAGAAACATTTTGTGTGACAAACATGCAAAAGAATAAGAAATCAGGAAGGGGGCAAATAGTTTTTCACACCACTGTATGTACAATTAAAATGTAAAGTGTAGGATAACAAATGTTTAGATCTCCTCTTAGAAAGTGTCAGTGGACTCCTAAGGGTACTGTAACAGCATACATTAAACCTTATCAAAGCTGTAACACATTGTATTGATTTAATCATGAGTGAGTCTGTTACAATTTTTAAAGTTGAGTAGTTAAGTTCTTTTTCCTCCCTTAATGTCAGGTATTTTCTGATAAGGGACTTAACTAAATGAACATA
Source organism: Erpetoichthys calabaricus (assembly GCF_900747795.2). Lineage (NCBI taxonomy): Eukaryota > Metazoa > Chordata > Cladistia > Polypteriformes > Polypteridae > Erpetoichthys > Erpetoichthys calabaricus. The sequence continues at coordinate 123,899,226 of NC_041403.2, forward strand.
GGGTGGTGCTCGACATTATTTTGTACTTGGGCTAAGCACAAATGCACTTTTTTTTTTTTTTTTTTAACAAAGGGAAAGTAGTGAGAAGTCAAGCAAAATGACACATTTTATGGGCTAACTAAAAAGATTACAATATGCAAGCTTTTGAGGCAACTTGGGCCCCTTTTTCAGGCAAGATATATCTGCTTGCAGACTCAACCCCAACTTAAATCACTCTCTGTTGATGGTGTTCCAAAAAAATGCAGCTCCCACTCATTATTATTATTTTTTTTATAATTTAATCATGACGCATTAGGTTAAAATATAAATTCCTTAAAGTACTCAATACTTCCAACTATGTGAAATTTAGCATCATAAATTTTAAAACACAAAGTGTGTAAGCAATGTTTCCTCAAATTCTAACTTAAATAAAATTTGTTTAGTTATTATTCAAACTCTACATTTGTGTCATGCTACATACCATAATAACTTATGACATGTAGGAGTTAATCTGATATTTGTAATCATAAATTAACTTTTTATGCATTCATTACTTAACATATAAACATTGGACCAGTACAAAAAAAAAAAATCCACCTATGTTACTGTCTTGTGTATGGCTACTAACCTTTGATTGCTTCACAATTGACACTGTGGGATATAAAGACTAACGACACAGTCCACAAGTCAATTACCACACCTATTAATATGCAACTCATTAAGGTAATGCGTTACAAAGCCTTGAAAGTTGAGGCAGTTAAAATTTTCTTTAAATTAAACCATAGACAATATGGCAGACAAAAATCTAAGCAGTGTCTTAACTAGTCAAGACAATTGTTTTTAGCTGTAAGATATAAATAATTGCAATTGTTATGTAATAGGATTTCATAAAATTCAATCTCAGAATTTATAAGATTGAGAACAACCGTTATCTCTCTATGGTAGTGATGAAGTAAAGACATTTAATATTAGAAAATGCTAGTCTTTGTTTTCTTGCTGCAATTATTTGCACACATACATTATTAAAATAGTTATTTTATATTAGTTTTTAGTATGCCTAATTAAGAAAATGGTGTGCTTTTTGTATCAGAATTAAACATAACTTTGTCAAATGTTTACTGCTGTGTATTGCATGAAACATTTACTGCTATATCAAAGACAAGTGTGTTAATATAGCTTAATTTTTCATTCATACTTCTGCTCTGTGACCCTAACAACACCGGTATCTAGATACAAGTAGGTATAAAGGTAAAAAAAAAAAAAAAAGCCAAAGTGATTGTTTAATGTACCATCCATCCATTTACTAACCATGCGAAATCTAATTTTAGGGCCATGGAGAGCCAGAGCCTATCCCAGTAGACTCTGGCACAAGGCACACACAGAATATGGATAGGTTGCTATTTCATTGCAGGGCCATACACTGGCAATGGACACTAGTTCACCTGATGCACGTATGTATAGGATGAGGAAGGGGAAGCCATGTCGTCAAAGACAATGTGCGAACTGCTCACAAGATGGTGACTGCACAGGGAATTGAAGACCTTGTTCTAGAGTGGTGAAATAACAATGCTAAATATTGTATGTTTGTGCTACCCATTAAAAATAACGCAAAATATTAAATCACAATGCAAAGAAGAAAATTAGGGCAAAAAGGGATCCTGTTCTGGGCTGTAAAATGTTGAATGTAAATTTTCATGAAAGGTCAACATTTGCCATTGTGCTGCTATTCGCACACAATTTACAGTGCAAAGATTACATTTCCATTAAATAGTTATTGTGTTTCTGGAAGGCGGTATAAAAATCAGCGGTGTTGGCAGAGCACAATAATGTGAGTTAAATCCAGATGATTCCTAATTCAGCGAATATGTTTGTGAACCTCCTCTCCGTAAATGGTTATTCTGATTTGCAATTCACTTTTGACAGAGCAATTCAAACCTATTAAAAAATTTAGAATGAATAATCATATATTAAATGACTTTAAGACTGTGTTTAAACCCCTGTGGTCCAAAATAAAAGTGCAGAGACTCAGTCAAGAAATCCCAAGTTTTTCAGGTGCCCTGCATGCTGCCCTAGTAAAAGCCTTAATAATTTACTGTAATGTTTGCATATTTAACACTTAACTGCAGTTCTTTAAATGTTAGCTTTGTACTTGGAAGTTCTTATTTAATGTTTTTTTTAATTAAAACTGTAAGAATTAACCTTTTAATTCAATTAGAGTTGGCACATTTTTTAGCAATAGTAATAGTGTTCCTGTAGGTTTCAGTCTGTTGCTTTCTAAATATTTCTGCCCCGTCGTTCTTACAAAACTGCTATAGCTGCCACAGATTTGTTGCCTAGCATAAGGAGTGCCCATATTTAGTGTTGCCAAAACATTTCTATTAGGCTGATTTCTGAAATTTCACTCAACCATTCCTATTAAACAAAATTTAATCCTTTTAATCCATCTTTGGTAGTTTTGTTAGAATCACTGTTGTACTGAAGGACCTATTTTGGCTCAGGTTAAATATTGTTTATTTGTGAATTGAAGTAATATCTTTCTAAAGTGAGCACCATCCATCCCACTGTATTTCACAGATGTTGAACTTCAGTACATAGTATTGTATTGAATTAAATAACTGTTCTCTAACTGATCATTCTTGTGACGATGGTCATTTCAGTACTTCCATAAGCAGAAAAAGCAGCCCCAAATCATGGCATTCATAACCACAGTGCTTGCTGTTGGATTTTTACAAAGCAAGGTTGTTTTTTCCTTATAGCCAAAATAATTTGTTAAAAAAAAAAAAAAAAAAAAAGTGCAAGATCATCTAGATAAGGAGTTTTGAATTAAATGAGGAATTTTGGAGAAATTACTTTTCTGCTGCCTACTAATTGAGGCCTTATAGACTCTGTATTTAGACGCATCAAATTCCAAAGAAATGTCTTTTTTAACCCTTTTCTAAACTCACACTCTGTTAAGGGACTTGTGGTTTTTGAGAATTCTGTAGATCATGGCTTGGTTTCTTACACAAGCCTTATAGGGGCATCTTTAAAATGAATACGTTTAATTAAAATTATGTATTTCGGGGCATGATGATTGCCTTTTTGATTGGTAATAGTGTATACAGTTTCTTTAGCATGAATTGATGCCTGAGCCATGAACAATGTGTATCATTTGCTCAGGTATATGTGCCAATTATTGTTATGTTTTCTTACATTTTTTGTAACGATTATACAGTATTGTAATTTAATTTTAGGAAGAGAATGAAGTAGTTTCAATCAAAACAAAATATATTTAAAGCAGTAACATTTGAAGAACTACAATAAACGTTCTCAATCCTCTTATACTGTGGTGGTGGTGTCTTTGTGTACTTTCTGCAGGGACATATTTTTCTTGAGTAATAGGTCCTAGTTCACATGTTCATTGTTAATAGTGTCCAGATAATGTTTATATGTATGTCATGTTTTAATTTTTTTATTTTAGTCCTTTTTTGTTTTTTCAGTTCATGATCTGCAGAGCTTTGGACTGGACAATGTAAGTGTTTACATATACAGTACACTATATGTAATAAGATGCATCACATCTAGTGTATGTACAGCGGATGCAATAATGAAAAATATATCAAAATTGTTATGCTGTACGTACACACTTTGACTTTTATATAAAAGAATGAATATGACGCAGAAGTGTGAAATGCAAGTTATTTCCAGGTGTATGTACACTTAGAGCCTACTTTATTAAGTTTACATAATTATGAACCCCTTTTTTAAAGGATGGATTCAATAAGTTGCTGAAAATATTGCTTAGGTATTTTGGTCAATGCTCATTCAATTAACTTCACTCATTTTCCTTAAGATGCTGATACTCTTGAGTTTTCCATTCCACCTTTTCCCCAAAGGTGCTCTTCTGGATTGTGACCTGCAACCATGCAGGTTATATTGAGTAAGCTTAATTCACTGTCACATTTGTGGAATCCACCTATGCTCATACATGCTGGAGCCATTTGAAAAGGGTTGATTGTGGCTATAAAGTGATGCAACAATAAAAATAATACTTGACAGTATTACAACAAAAATACTTCATTACACCATAATGAAGACAACTGTTCTGCCACACCTCAGACAAACAGATGCAAAATTGCTGTAGAATTTGCCAACAACCTGGTGCATGAGTGAAAATATTCTATTCTTCAAAAACTCTGCAGAATTGTGAGTTCAAATGTGTAGAATGTAATCCTTTATCAGGGCCAAAAAAGAAAGACTAGAGTAAATGTTGGCATAAGCAAAGATGAGTTAGTAGAGTTTTATAAGAAAATGTCTGTATGAAAAGCAAAAGGATAGAGAAAAGTGAATTGAAAACGGTCTTAAGCATGCTGTTTCATCTTTGAATTAGCCTGAACACAAGGGGGCTCCGCCCCCTGCTCGCTTCACTCGCCTACCCCCGGTGTTGGGTAACCCGAAATACATTGATGAATGTATGAGATATATTGGAGTGTAAAGGTGTAGATGACGAACAAAGGAAGTATTAGGGCTGCACGATAACAGAAAAAATGATTATCACGATTATTTTGCTCAAACTTTTTATCACGATTAATAATGACGATTATTCCTTTGGTAAATGAAGTCTGTGACCAAAGCAGTGTAGCCTCGGCCAGTTATTCACAGATGCTGCCCTAATCATATTAGCTGCGTTGTCTGTTGTGATGCACACAAGTCTTTCTTCCACCAAGCCCCAAGCGAACATCGCTTCTTTGAGGCCCACTGCAATAAACTCCGCTGTATGGTCTTGTGGGAAAAACGAAGTTTACAAAAGCTTGCTTTTCATCTCAAACTCGCTGTCAATAAAATGAACTGTCAAGCTCAAATACGGTTCCGCAGTTCTGCTTGACCATAACTCGGTCGTGGCAGCAAAATATTCAAGGCTGAGCCTGAGAATTTCTCTTTCTATTTCTTTTCGGCATTTCGCATACAGCGAGGGCAGCGCAACATTGGAAAAATGGTTGCGTGAGGGAATGCTATATCTTTTATCAAGTGTTGCGATCATTTTGTTAAACCCCTCACTGCTCATGGTGGTTATTGGACACATATCCTTGGCTATATGGTACGCGATCGCCTCTGTTATTTCCTGGTGTCTTTGCGAGCTAGGCAGATATGGTATTGCGTTGAACAATGTCCCGATATTGTTGTCTGTGTTGTGGATGGCTGGTAATTTTTTGTTGTTGCTGTTTGTGCCTTCAGTCGTTGAAATTCTTGATAGTGTACTTTGTGGTGGCTTTTAAGGTGGCTGATGAGGTTTGTTGTGTTACCTTGGGACGTTTGGACGGAACAGGAGCAAAGTTTGCACAAGACTCGTACCTGATCAACATCCCATTCCTCGAAATCGAAATAGTTCCAGACAACTGAGTATGACCCCTTTTTAGGAACTAACGATCGCACTTCTGCACGTTGCTCTGCCATCATATGTTTATTCTGACTGACTGTTATTGCTGCTATTGACTTCTACTGCTTCAGAAAGCGCTTGCAATCTAGACGCAGTAACGTCATAGTGACGCAGTCCAATCCGTAAACTCAGCCCATAAAAAACAGTTTGGTCTTTATACTGTAAAATCGCGACGATATTTATTAACTGATCGTGGGTCATAAATATCGTTATCATGAGAAAAAAAAGATTAATCGTGCAGCCCTAGGAAGTATATTCATTAATCCTAATGAATGTCCACTAATAGTGGACTCATTACAGAATGCGTTGTCAGCTAATTGGCGGAATTGTTTATCGGCCGTCTGTCGTTCCTTTCTTTGCCGTTTATCTATTCACTCTGCTGCTTGAGAGGCGCGTTGTAGGCGCCTACGTTCATTAATTGTATTCAGGCGGGCTCGCTTCTGTGTGCATCTCCGTCAGTTGTGGTCGTTCGTTTTGAACCCATGCCTGCTTTGCTTCCGCAGTTTCAGACGCGCGTTGTAGGCGTCTATGTACATTGTATTTGTCCATGCGGGCTCGTTTTTGCAGCTCCGTTAGTTGAGCGGTTTGGTTTTGGAGCCGAGACAGTTTTGCTTCCGCGGTTTCAGACGCGCGTTGTAGGCGCCCACGTCTATTGTTTTTATCCATGCGGGCTCACATCTTTGTGGACCTGTGGGGCCTCCGTAGGTGTGTTAGAAGCGCGTGGACCATGCTGTGTAGTGTGGCCGTTTAGTTCAGAAGCACGTTGTAGGCGCATGCGCCTTCCGTACTCTCTTTGTGGACCTGTGGGGCCTCCGTAGCCTCTTCCGTTTGACTCTGGGGTGCAGCGTGGAATCCTCTTTTTTTGTGTGGCTGTGTCGTTACCTATGGGCGTGTTGAGCTCCTTCGTTTTTGAGCTGTGACTCCTTCGTTCTCGGTGGATCAGACTTCGCTCGCTGTCGGCGCCTGCGCACTATGTCTCCTGTGTCCATATCCGGTTTACCATTCTCGGTTAGTAATATGGATAGTCATGTTTTGGTAATGAGTGACCAATTCTGGAACTAACTTTCTCTACTTTATTGATGATGAGACTAATAATTGTAGCAGTTGAAGCATTTTGAAAGAGTACAGAAACATCTTTAGTGCCTATTGACGTTTTTGGCATGTTTCATGTAGAAATGCAGAATCTGAAAACATACAATCAACACAAATGGCTGGATGGCAGGATAAAACATGCTACATTAAAATAAACTTGACATTTGTTGTCAACAAAAACACCAAAAAAAGAAAAACTGAGACCTGTTGCAGTAAAGAACTAACCAACCAAAACACTAATTGCAGCATACCCAAATGCTGTTATTTTTATTAATTTTTCCCACCAGATGGTTATGATAAAAGTTTGCAGGAGTATGAAGTTTAAATAGATCCTTCATGAGTTCCTGCTCAACTCCATACAGATAATGCCCACGCCACTGAACACAGGATTCCTGGAATATGGTGCAGTAGTAGTGTTTAATTGCTGCATCATTGTAATTCTTCAGTACTAAAATGGCAGGATGGGTCACAAAGTAATCTTATTAACTACTGAAGAATAATTACAATGAAATATAAAAAGTGACATTACATGAAAAAAGGAAATTTAGTTAAAATCAAAATTCCTTCTGTTAATTGTAATTTTGGCTATAAAGAGCATGATAATGAGGGTAGCACTGTATTTTTATATCAAATTATTTTAACATTTCATATCTTTTGCTGCAGATTAATATGACTCATCACATTTCACATCTGTCATTTGGGAGGGATTACCCAGGGATTGTAAATCCTTTGGATGGAACGAAGGTGGCTGCACAGCAAGGTAAAGACATATATTGCACTTTTAATATTTAGGTTAAATTATATATGAATTACAGTTGCTAGGCTTATTTCTAGAAGATATTAATGTAGTGATCTAATTGTACATTGTCAGATAAGCTGTCAACATATATACAGTAATCCCTCCTCCATCGCGGGGGTTGCGTTCCAGAGCCACCCGCGAAATAAGAAAATCCGCGAAGTAGAAACCATATGTTTATATGGTTATTGTTATATTTTCATGCTTGGGTCACAGATTTGCGCAGAAACACAGGAGGTTGTAGAGAGACAGGAACGTTATTCAAACACTGCAAAACAAACATTTGTCTCTTTTTTCAAAAGTTTAAACTGTGCTCCATGACAAGACAGAGATGACAGTTCAGTCTCACAATTAAAAGAATGCAAACATATCTTCTCCTCTTCAAAGGAGCAAACAAATCAATAGGGCTGTTTGGCTTTTAAGTATGCGAAGCACCGCGGCACAAAGCTGTTGAAGGCGGCAGCTCACACCCCCTCCGTCAGGAGCAGAGAGAGAGAGAGATCAATACGTGCCCTTCATGCTTTTAAGTATGCGAAGCACCGTTCAGCATGTCGTTTCAGGAAGCAGCTGCACAAAAGATAGCAACGTGAAGATAATCTTTCAGCATTTTTAGATGAGCGTCCGTATCGTCTAGATGTGCGAACAGCCCCCCTGCTCAATCCCCCTACGTCAGATCAGAGAAAGTCAGCGCAAGAGACAGAGAAAAGTAAGCTGGGTAGCTTCTCAGCCATCTGCCAATAGCGTCCCTTGTATGAAATCAACTGGGCAAACCAACTGAGGAAGCATGTACCAGAAATTAAAAGACCCATTGTCCTCAGAAACCCGCGAAGCAGCGAAAAATCCGCGATATATATTTAAATATGCTTACATATAAAATCCACGATGGAGTGAAGCCGCGAAAGGCGAAGCGCGATATAGTGAGGGATTACTGTATATACACATATATATCTGTCTCTAGCCAATTTCTTAGGACTCTTTCCTTGGGGTTGTTTTTTGTACTCATTTTCTGAGCAAAAGCATCCGTTTACAATATTGTCTTTTCTGTGGGGTGTGGATTAAATTCCCAACAACTAAGGTTTTTATTCATTCAATGATGCGATTGTCAAAATATCTGTACAAAATGAATAATGGAAGGTTTTCCCTAAACTGTGACGCAGTACATATAATCCATCCATCCATCATCCAACCCGCTATATCCTAACTACAGGGTCACGGGGGTCTGCTGGAGCCAATCCCAGCCAACAAAGGGCACAAGGCAGGAAACAAACCCCGTGCAGATTGCCAGCCCACCACAAGCACATATAATGTAAACACTAAATATTCTAGGTGAGATACAGGAAGAAGCTTAGAGGCAAGATTTGAACTGTGGAAAGACATCTGCTTGATTTAAAAATATTTTAAATTGACAATCATACATTTTAAAAGTCTTAAACAGATGGCAAGAGGAGATGTGTTTTTTTTTTTTTTTTGTTTGTTTTTTGCAATTTTGTAATGTGAAGATGGCAGCCTTAAACATTCTTTTAAGAGTTCATAAGCCTATACCCACACATTTTACATTAAATTTGATTGCTTTAAATTAAAATGCATGTTTCTCAAATTACTACATTATAGCACGAGAAGCAGACAAGTCTGCAAAAATAAGACAAGAAGTAAAGGTAACATGGTGAAGGAACAGTGCTTGTTTAAAAAGATTATAAAATCATTGATATTACCAGAGTAAATCAAAAAGTAAAGAATTTGAAAATTACATGTATTACAACAGCTTCTAGCTGTTGCAGAATATCAACACATTCATGATGGTTTATGTGTGGTTCTAACACACATACACAACGCAGGGCTTTGCTATTAGTGTAGTTGAAGCCAAAAATAAATTAACATAGACCCTCTGCTGCAGGATTGCACTATTTTTGAACAAAGTACCATGGTGAGATTTCTTTGCGCAGGAGTAAAATCTGCTGAAATTTCCTTAAGTATTTTGGCTTGTGCAGATCAGCAAGCTGTTTGCATACCCAAGTCATCATGCGTTATGGCATGTGCAGCAACAGCAGACAGTGCAATCTGTTGGTCTTGACTGATGAAGGCATTCACCGTGACTGTGTGTGCTTGTTTGTACAATGTTGATGGTTGATCAGAACAAGCTGTTGATTACACCGGTTCTTTCCACTTTAAACATTTCTACCCATTCATGAAGTTTGTTGAGTCATGCTGTTTTCATTTCTGTACTGAGCCAACATCCTTTGGTGAATTTCAGCAGCTTTCACTCAGTCTGCCCAATGAAATCTCCTGTACAGTGGTGGAACACTGCCACATAGTGTCCATGTTCTTTTGACCTTGGCTTCAACTAATGTCAAAGCCCTGCACTGTATGTGTTTAAACTACACATAAGCCATCATGAATGTGTTGCATTGCATCAGCTTCATACAGTGTAGTTACTATGTAATTTCCAAATTCTTTTTACTTTTTGACTTAACTTTGTAATTTTTTAATCTTTTACAATGTTTATAATTGTTTCCAACTGGGATGGGTCAAGTAGTCTTGGACTGTTTTGTTAAGTGTACTGTGGCCAGCATTAGCAGATTGTCTCCATAAAATGTTCTGCTTCATACACGCATGAGTGATATGCTGTTTTTTAAAAGGAAGACCACTGAGTAAACCATTAATGCAATTATTGGAGAAGAACTGATATACTCACTTTTCTTACTTAAATCATTAAATATTTAATTTTTTGATTTAGGAAGCAACTCAAAAGTCTGAAGGTTATGGAAGTCTTTTCTTCTACTGTTAACAGGCATTTGCCCCAAGTTAATTTAAATTTTCTTCTCTAAATAATAGAAGGCCTTAGAATCGGCACTCCTTTCTGCCCAGTATCAGTATAAACATTATTTTGCCATGGGCTTCTAACATATACATTGTACAAAAAATTATGCCAATTGCTCTACACTTGGGCAGGAATCAAGGAGAGGATATACTGTATTTCAGCAACGAATTCCCATTCCAATTGCCATGAATGTGCCAAATGTGCCCCCACTTTGCAACATCGTCTTTCCAACTCCTCCCATCAGTTCTCTGCCTCTCATGCCAATCCTGTATTGAAGAAAACAAAAATTAAAATGTAGACTTGGCCTGAACAAAAGTACTTTCATTCAAGACAGAGTTCTTAAAGAGACTAAAAAATTGTTAAACTCTGCTTATGCAGTACACAATTTAACTGAATCGACCAAAAATGATTAACACTGTGAAATTCAACACTGAGATAGCAGAATACACCATTTTTCATTTTAGCATGCAGTGTTCCAAAAATTTAATTCCAATTATTTAAATTCTAACTAAAGGCAGTTCTACTTGTACCCATATACAGACATCCCATTAGTTTCATATTTACACTGCCCGTTTCATTTCAGTTGTAGTGCAGATGTTGTCCCTGCCCTATAACCTGAAAAAAGACACATAGAATTTGATCCTAAAACCTAAAATTCTCACTTGAATTCTGATACACACGCACACAAGTGTATGGATGCTCAGATTGTATTTAGCACAGGAGTTTCTCGGTCCTGTTTACATTTGTGTGAATGAGGAGAAAATAAAACTAACCAGCACATAAATTTGGCAATGTCATGGTGTAGCATGAGTTAATGCCTCAGATAAATCCAGAGATTTACCAGTCATTTTTCAATAAGGGTAATTTCAAACTACTGCTGAATCAATCAATATCTAGTTCAGGTACCAAAACAAAACTGAATATTTGTGTTTTGAAATATATTTCTTTTGTGCTTGCTGCAGTGTTGTTTAGGGTTAATACTGATGACTGATTTTATATTACAATTTGGCGATTCCAATATATATATATATATATATATATATATATATATATATATATATATATATATATTTTTAAACACACAAAGCTCCTGCATAATCAGCCATGTATAAAACTTTATATTTTAAAGTGGTATTTTTACAATTAAATACTTGTCACTGCTTTTTATTAAGGAAGTTAAATTCTGTTGACTTCTTGTTCCCCTTTAAAATATTTAGTACGTTTATTATTGTAACACACATGCCATAAAAGAAAAACATTCTTGCCAAAATAAGCAGCAATTCTAATAAAATGGTCGTGTTTATCAAGAAGGCTAAATAACGTGCTTAACAAGTTTACACGTAAAATCGACATATTTGGTTATTAAGCTAAAAACCATATTGTTTAATTAAAAGATGACAATTTTGTTCTTTTTCTAATTAAAAATTTGAGCTGCTCTACTACTCTCAAGTTTGCTCACTGTCCACACTTAGGAGTATGTATCTCTTAGATATAGGACAAAATTAAATAGTCTGAAATCCTCCTCTTAATTTCTGACTTGTGCCACTCTTTTCTTACATTCTGCCATTCCTCTCCATTTTCTCAGTTTATTACTTCACTTTCTTTAATGTAAAAGCCAATATTCTTGCCTTCACTCTTTCCAAAAGTCTGGCTGTTAGCACTCTGTTCATGTGTCATTTTGCTGCTGAACTTCCCGTAATTTCCTTGTACTGCTCCTTTACTTGAGGTATTATGGTAGTAAACTAAATTACCTTAAAAGCTGAGGACAGTAGGTTCTGAAAAGAATCATTTTATAAGATTGGCTAATTTACTGATCACCAATTGAATCATAGGAGACGAAAATCTTCGGATCTCAATCGGCAGCCCAATTGTTTTGGCTGGAGCAGCACTACCATATGGTAATATTTTATTTAAAAGTGCCTTTCAAGGTACCCAAGGCCACTGTACAACAATACACATAAAATCAAACAGTCCAATATACAAGCAAAATTAATGAGAACAACAAAAGGCAATATTAAAAAGACAGGCTTTAAGTTTAAAAACAGAAAATGAGGTACATGCATGGAGCTCCAAAGGCAGGGCATTCTATAGCCGTGGCCCTGATACACTAAAATCCCTGTCGCCCGTAGTGTGCAGTTCCCACAATGGAATGATTAATAGCAAAGAGTACAAAGAATAGTGGTTGTGGTGAATATTGTGACAAATTAAAGCAATTATGATGGAGCTAAACCATGAAGAGCCTTAAAAACGAAGTTTATATTGGATATGGAAGGGAACAGGTAGCCAGTGCAATTTTAGAAATGTAGCCATTGTTTCAAGTGGGTAAACCACTCTTGCTGCTGAATTTTGTACATAATGTAATTTGTTTGGACTCCGCGCAGGGATACAAAATAGCACAGCATTGCAATACTGAACTCATGAGGTGACAGAAGCATGAATGGTGCAAAAAGGCAATGTTGGTAATATTAATATGAAAATCAAAGGAGAGTGTAGGATCAAGAATAACACCAAGATTTTTAACCTGTGCAGACAAGGATGTAATAAAAAGCCTGGAGATGCAATAATTAAAGCCTCAGTTTTATCACTATTTTGTTTGATGTGTAAATACATCTGTGTACTGTCAGCATAACAATGAAACAGTAGTGTGCGCCATCTAGTAATGGCACAGAGAGGAAACATAAAAATGATTAAAAAGCAGAAGGCCAAGAACTGATCCCTGAGGACACCCTGGAAGAACCAAGATTGATCCGACCTAAACCTACCGACAGCAACAAATTGCTGATGGTCCTTAAGGTATGCCATGCAAGAGCTTTTCCAGCAATATTTAACTCATTCTCAAGTCTAAACAAAAGAATGTAATGATGGACCCTACCAAAAGCAGCAGTGACGTCTAAAAAGATCATTGGTGTCTTTTTCAATGCAATGGCTATGCTCTTGATGCCTGCCAGTGACCCTTTCATACTCAAAATCTTTTCTAAAGATATACAACTACCTTTTTCATCACGTTACATGAAAAACAAAAAAAGGTTTGATTTATTATTTATCTTCATCTTCTTATGAGCACAAGTTAGTTATTTCTTCACAAACGTGGTACATATGCTTTTGCCCTGCAAAATTATGTTCCAAAGTTAAGGACTTTCTATAAATATAAAAAAGAAAATCTTGCCCGCTCTGGTACCTTATAGTGGGCGATTGTGAATTCTCAGAACCTAGACATGCTGCACAGAATACGTTCTCCAGAAGCAGCTGGAAGTCTGTCCTACTCTGTGAAGCTTCGTAGACACATGTACCAGAAACCATCAGTATTGAAATATTTGATAACTTTTTTTCCTTTAAAGAGTAGCTCACTATTTGTGACATGCCAAGTTAATACTGACATTTTCCTTAGCATGTGTTAATATTCCAGTGTTTGCACTGCATATAATACAAATTTCTCAATTTTTTAAAATTTCAATTTTCCTGATGCAGAAGCTGAAATGTAAATAAATCGGGTTATTTTCACCTTTAACAAGATCTCACTACCAATAATACTCAATAAAAGTGTTTGAAGTTTTTTGTTTCTAAAATTTTCTAATGTCTTGGTCGTCTCTTTAACACTTCATGAAAGCACTTTTGCTTCAGTCTCTGCAGTCTCTTTCAGTAGATCTATCAACTTTATCCCATACTTTGTTTGCCTTCTGGAACAAATTTATATGCAATTTTTTTTAAACAATACATAGTTTACATTTGCCACCCTTCCCTAAAGCTTACAAATAAAAAAAAAATGCAGGAAGTGGTCATATACTGCCAGAAATCCAGGTCATTTTTTACCTTTGTCTCCATTATGTTTTTTCTCTCCAATATGCCTTTTTCATATTCAGAGTATTTTTTTTTCTTGTGCATCTGCATAGTACAACCTGCAGGTGGCTTGACTCTTACAAAAATCTAAGACTATTATTAATATGCTGTGTAATTAGTTCAGAGTTTTGTACGAAGTACAATAAAAATGTTGTGTGCTTTTAGCCACAACTTTGCAACTCCATGTTATTCTTGTCTGTAGGCTGTATACAATAACACAACGTAACAAGTGAAAAGTAGGCATCATTTAAGAAAATGATTTGAACGTACATTGTAAAAGCCATGTCAGAACATAACTGCTGAAGACATGGAATTGTAGAAGCAAAAGTAGGATAATAGGCAGAATATTGCTTGCCGAAAAAAGGACTAACAACTCCGCACACCATGACTGCTGTGAGTAAGCAAACAAGCAAGAAATGTATCCTTGCATCTAGAAAATATCAAGAATCTGTGATAAACTTCATCACTTACACTTCTGTTGTCAGAAGCATGGCTCAGAAACCTGAAAGTCATTGTTTTCTTAAAATTTAAGCCTTTTTCATATTGGAGTCTCTAAAAACGTATTGTGATCCTGGTACCCATTGGATGTACTATAAAACACAACAGCAAGCTAGTTTTTTTTTTTTTTTTAAATATACTTCACTTTAGAATGCAATTTCAGGTGACAAATATATACCATGATTGTGAAGAAATTACGGACTTAAAATTTACTTATCCTTTAATGATGACCCGCAGTGTTACAATATGTAGTGTATTATTTTAATTCTTTAGTACACTTCTCGATCTATACCTTTTAATAAAATCACATACATCTTTAATTAGCTGCTTTTGGACTGAACAGCTACGTTTGTGGGAGTCACTTCACCCTGGAACTTGGATCACATGGTGTATATTACCATTTATGTAACCCAGTAACTGAACATCTATTTTTAATTTTCCTAAAAGTTATCCACGTGTTATTCACTTAAAACTGTTGGATGTTCAAAATAATGCAAGTGCCTTATAAAGTAATACAGTTCTGCATTCTTGTGGGTTGCAACATCCTTCATGTCTTCTACAACTCTGTGATAGGCAGTGTGAAGTTCTACACTGTGGTTTGCTGTACTTTCAGCCAACAAATCATTCAGCAGTGTGTCAGGAAAAGCTACTGAGGCTCCTTCATACCTACACCAACACATCTGCATAATGCCTCACTATGACTGTGAAGTCAAAAGCTTTCTAAATTTTTATTCATGTGTGTGTATACATATCCATTTATTTATTAATTAGCTGCTGTAAAAAGCCACATTTCCTCTTGGGGTGCAAAATAACTTTTCTACATTTGCTTGGAATTGTAACACTTAATGATTGATTTTATATTACACCCGGTGAAAGTACAAATTTTTAGCAAAAACTTGCATACATAATTATTACTAGTTTACGAATAGAATGTCAACAAAAAGACTGTAAAGATCTTAAAAAGTGGTTTTCTTGAGGTACAATATCTTTAAACTCTTAAAAATCTGAATGGCACACCTCGGTAGGTTTAAATGTGCACCATCTGTATTTAGTAATTAGTCGCATAGCTAGACATGTAGTATGAGGAGATACATCAAAACATAACCTGCTGGGTAGGACCTGGTACAGTTTTTGCACAGAAAATGTGAATCTAATTGTAACAGTTTTCTGAAAAAATGGTGTAAACCTGCTGCTTAAGGGTTACAGTCTTAATATAGATGTTTATTTCACATAATTTACATAAGTGCAAAAGGGGGGTGGGGGTAGGAAACCATGCTTAACAGGAATAATTTGTCCATACTTGGTTTTTAAAGTGTATAGGCTTGTGTTGTTTAAATGGGAGGCTTCAAGTTAAATTAAGAGTTTTAGCACAATAAAAGTGTTATATTCAGTTGCTTGAAATAAGTGCCAAAAAGGTAAACTAAGTGTTGATACCATGATTCCTTTTCTAATGGAATATAGCCGATAATGCAGGAATGTGATGCTGGCCCCAACAAAATGGTTCTACTGGAATGGTTAATTAAAAGACAACATTTCACACTTAATTTATACAGGATGAATACAGTTTTGTACATTTAACAGTTCGTTTAGACAGAACTATCACGCCAATTTATCCTTACCTGAGGCAGGAGAAGGTTCCAAACATTGCCCCTGCTGCCATTCCCACTGCAAATCCCATCATGAAGCCCATTTTGACCCTGTCAAAGCAGTTGGGCTGAGTCTGTCCATATGGTCCTACTGATACTGGCATCTCCTTTAAAACAGTGAACCCAAAAAAAAGTCAGCATGCTCTGTTTTCTAATGCAATTTTACAGTTAAAACGTTATGTTACTTAAGTCGTCAAATACATTAATAAAATCCAACCTCTTCCTTAGTAAGGCTTCATCTAGGTACCATACGTATAAACTAACAAGGAACTCGCAGCCAAATGTCAACCTCTGCGGAATTTCGAGCGGTTACAAAGGACACAATGCAACTCTGAAACACTGAAAAACGCCTAGTTATCTAACGAGAAGCATTTTAAAGAAATATCCATTGTGTTGATATGCGTGCTGTTATATTATCAAAATAGCGTACTGCTTCGTGTAATGTGTGGCAATATATGCATTTGTTACTGAAAAAATATTTAACAATTACTTCAAGTGAAGCCCAGCGAGAAAATATCAAGAGTTAAGTAAATTGAAACAATTACAAATTTCGCTCTAAACTTAATAAGCGAAAATGGGTAGCTGCCGTGGACAATCCATCGCACGTTATTACAATAGCTATTTACAACATGGTGTGTTCACATGTTCTTGTAAATATATACTTCAGTGATTATTGTTCGTATATTGTTAAGGGCTTCCTGCCTATGCATCGGCCTTGTTGCAAGAATCTCTATTCACCCCAGTAATCGGTGGTCTAACATTTCTGTAGTTTATTTACCGTTGCTTAAAAGTGCGTCGTTAATCTCTGAACTGATTTAGATTTCTTTTTCTCGCTTGATTCGTTGTCGGCCAACTTATAATTTCACAAGGCTGGCGTCTCCTTCAACGTGTCGCCACAGTTTACAGATCATCTCCTATATTTGCGTCATGCGCAGAGGCTCTTATCAGGTGGTAAGGCCAATGCGTAATCACCCTGCGACGCCCCGCCTCTCCTGTTGTTGCAAGAGTTTGTAATGGGTTCCCCTCAAACGTCAGTGAAACAAGCATCATGATAATTTAATGTTCAGGTATGTTCACACAAAAACAGGGTTTCATGTACACTGCTAGTTTAAGAATGGTTGATTAAAACGAATGTTAAGTTTTATGTTTTCGCATTTTGCTGTCTTACGTAAAAAGCAGCTTATAGAGGTATAGCCATAGACATATATAGATAGACGCCGCATTCACTGTGTTGCCCAGTCGACGCGATACGTCAGCGCGTACGCCATATTGCGAGTGGCAAAAGTGCCATTTTAAACTAATACATGTAAACGTGGAAACCGGGTTTTCTGATGAAAAAACAATGACGTTTCAAATAGTATCGTTTACATACAACATATTTTGGCAAATCGTTTAAATGCAATTATTTATATCCATTTATACACTAATAATGACAATTATTAAATAATCCATCCATCCATTTTCCAACCCGCTGAATCTGAACACAGGGTCACGGGGGTCTGCTGGAGCCAATCCCAGCTAACACAGGGCACAAGGCAGGAACCAATCCTGGGCAGGGTGCCAACCCACCACAGGACACACACAAATACACCCACATCCACACACCAAGCACACACTAGGGCCAATTTAGAATCGCCAATCCACCGAACCTGCATGTCTTTGGACTGTGGGAGGAAACCGGAGCGCCCGGAGGAAACCCACGCAGACACGGGGAGAATATGCAAACTCCACGCAGGGAGGAAGCGAACCCAGGTCCCCAGGTCTCCCAACTGCGAGGCAGCAGCGCTACCCACTGCGCCACCGTGCTACCCATTATTAAATAATAATAATAATTATTATTATTAAAGAATTCCTCACATATAAGTAACATTTCTCTGACTTACTTCTTCCATCTCCGAAACATTTCTATACTTTGTCCTGTTCTTATGCAACACAGTACTGAAGTATTGGTTAATGCACTAGTCACTTCACGTATAGATTATTGTAATGCTATTCTATCTGGCATCCCACAAAAACTTTCCCATCGCTTACAACGTCTTCAAAATTCTGCTGCCAAGATAATAACCTGCTGTTCTAAATCCACTGAACATATTACACCTATTCTCTCTCAACTTCACTGGCTCCCTGTTAACTACAGAATACAATACAAAATACTGCTCTTAACATTTAAAGCTCTCCAAAACCTCACTGATCTCCAACAGACTTACACTCCCTCTCGCTCACACAGATCCTCATCTGCAGCTCTACTTTCTGTACCGCACATCAAACTCTGTTCTATGGGAGCTCGAGCGTCTCTCATAGTGCTCCTCAACTCTGGAATTCTCTTCCCTCTCATATACGTCGGCTCGATTCAATAACACATTTTAAAACTACCCTCAAAACTTATCTTTTCAAACTGGCATACCAATTGTGAAATTTGCACTGTTACTGCCAGTCATCTTTGTTTGTCTTTCTTTTAACAGTGAAATGATATACTCAATGACAAAAATAAACAAATTGTATACAAATTGGCTTAATAATTTCTGAAAACATTTCACTCATTCCCCTCTCAATCTCTTTCTCTCACGCACACACACACAATGTGGTTACTTAAATATATACAGGATAGGATCTAAAATCCTTGAAACAGAACTGTCTTACTTGGCTTTTTCCGTGTGTTGCCACTCTGTAATTTGAGAATTCAGTCTGGCAGTATGGTACAGCCTTAGTTTGTGGAAGACAGACACAACTAAAGACATGAGCATAAAATGATGGTTGTCAGTTTCAAACTGCGTTTCCTCAGTGTTCTCCTTGAGAAAAAACACATCATCTGAACCATTCTCAGCCCGAACAAACTGATTGATCAAAGATACACTGACAGCTTGCCCTAATGTCGACTGTCGGATAACACACTCAGCTACTTTGACCACCTTCACTGTACCCTCAGAAGGAATCCTCAAACCTCCTTTGTTTTTTTAATGTGAGCAAGTGGTAGCTTTGATCATATGATGCTGGTATAGCATCTGTTACCAAACTAGCACGGCACACATCACAGGACTGCTTTCTCAAAATCCCGTCTAAGGGCTACCTCCCACTGCTTCCTGAGGTGGATTTCTTTGGGAAACTTTCAAAGTTTGA
Source organism: Erpetoichthys calabaricus (assembly GCF_900747795.2). Taxonomy (NCBI): domain Eukaryota; kingdom Metazoa; phylum Chordata; class Cladistia; order Polypteriformes; family Polypteridae; genus Erpetoichthys; species Erpetoichthys calabaricus. The sequence continues at coordinate 123,918,425 of NC_041403.2, forward strand.
GAAATGTTAACAGCTAACAACAATCTACATAGTTAGTGACTAAATACGTTTAGCCAAAGCATTGTTTGGAGGCTCATTTGAGCACATAAATGCATAGCCTTGCTAGCTTAGCCTGGCGTAGCTAAAGTTAAGATTATAAAACAGGATTTTCTAATGACCAGATATAACCAAAACAATTGTCCAGTTTTACCTATGAAATGTAATCCCTGTGATCTGGTTCGGAGCGTACAGCAGTTTGTACAATCCCAAGCAGCACATGCGTGAGGCATCTTTATCCATTACTTCACTCCACAGCAGTGCCACTTGCAATATGGTGGCGATGTTGACGTGTGATGCTGCTGGTCATGAGGCGTCTAGTAATTCTATGTCTATGGGTATAGCTGGGAATGCATACTTGAAATGTCTTTGGATTGGGCCAGAGTTGGCTATGTTTATCAGGTAGCCGAAGACTGTCAGAACGGGTGGGGCTATCTTGAAAACTGAGCTCTAGGCGCGTGGTTGCAGATACAGCTCTCAGCTGCTAAAGTCCATCGGGAAGGATCCTGGCTTTGAATTGAAAATGGCAATGCAGAATGATCAAGATGGAGAGAGAGTGCATTCGACATTGAATGGATCAACTATCGGCAAAGTGTTAAGTCCATTCCTTCGACTCTCGCACCCCGGGTCATTACAGTATTCTTTGTATCATACTATGCACCGGCGGTTTCCTTTACAATAGGCAACAGATCGCTACCATTTCTTAATAGGAAGGGCCCAATGACTGTCACAGTAGAGCAACTAAAATAGACATTTGGCTTAACTTGGCAAATTATATGAGAATCATGGGTACATTTGCTACAGTATATAAATAAAGGAGAAATTTAGATTCGGCTGACAATCTTTCACGTGAAATTTATTTATATAGTTATGTATGTTGCTATAATTATTTTGGAAGTTTAGACTGAAGAATGTTAAGGGGACAAACGTGGTAATACTCGAATCACGGATGTTTCATGTAAACAGTATTACATACAGCACTTTGTTGAATACATCAGGCTGACCAAGGCATTGTGATTTTTATTTGTATATGAAATACAGTGGAACCTCTAGATACGAGTTTAATTCATTCCAGCACTGAGCTTGTATAGCGAATTTCTTGTATCTAGAACAAACTTCCCCATTGAAAATAATGGGAATCCAGTTAATCCGTTCCGCACCCCAAATATATTAACATAAAAATCAATTTTCCTAACAAATAACATTGATAAATTATATATACTGTAGTCTACCGTTAATAAATAACACTGGTAAATAATATAACTGATTATTAAAAGAATCAAAACAGGTGTCTAAAGTGCAGTAGAGCATTCAATAAATCTTTAAATAAATAATCCTTAAAACAGTTGTGAAGTGGAGGTTTAAAATACACAAGAATAACAATCCTTTAACACGAGGTTAAAACGTCAAAAGGATGCAGTCTTTAAAAAAACAGATGACAATCCCCGGTGTTTCTTCTCTGTTAGCGTCTCACCTGCGGGCTCTGCAACAGGCGAGACACTCTTAATGCAGCTGACCTTCTCTACACCATCCTGCTTCAGCTGTTTGGCTCGCCTGTTCAGCTCACTGTTCAGGTACACGCGAGCCTGCACTCGCCCGCTCTCCCGCACCGCCTGCCTGCCTGCCTGCCTGCCTGCCTGCCTGCCTGCTGCAACCTCCGTTCTCTCTCCTCTGTTTTCTTTTACTTCTTCTCCCCCTTAACCGGCTCGCGCTTCTCTATATATTCGGGGAGGACATGGCAGCTGCAGCCCATCAGGCACAGGAACAATCATGGATGTGGGCAGTTTCCCACCTGTGCACTTAAGTGAGAAACGCAGACACCGCAGATCGCGGCTCGCAACTGCTACCACGCCCCCTCGCTAAGCTGAGAGCTATACCCACAGCCTGGCTCGTGGCTCGTTACGCGAGCCAATGCTCGCATTTAGATCTGAATTTTTCGCTCATACTTTCCTCGTATTTTGAATTTCTCGTATACAGAGGTGATCGTATCTCGAGGTTCCACTGTATAATACCTTTATCCTTTTATTTTGTAACATGTATTTTTGGAATGGTAGACTGTTGTTACATACAGATTTTTTAAATTTTCTTCTTTTTTGTGTAGCCTCTATGATGTACCAGTACTTTGTGAAAATCGTTCCCACGATATATGTAAGCAGTGATGGAGAGGTGTGTTTTCTTTTATTTATTTTACCTTTCACAATAATGGATGTAGGATTGTCCGTATAGTTGATAATGTAGCCTGAAAGATTTTTTAAACTTAATAATACTAAAACTAACATATTTATAGTTTATTTTCTTTTAATGTACTATATATGTGGGGAGTTATGTATACTTGTCAGTATTCCACAGCAGGCTGTACTGTCACAAAAAAAAATAATTAAAGAGCAGCAGACAGTCATGGAAATCCTTTTGATATCTAAATGTTAGTTACCTTTCCATATAAAATAGCACTGAAAATATTCAGTTACACATGTTCAAAAGTCTGAAGCATAATTCTTTGTTCATTTCTGCATGTATTGTAATGTTTACAGGTAGTTAAAACTAATCAGTTCTCTGTGACACGGCATGAGAAGGTGGCAAATGGCATGATTGGTGACCAAGGTTTGCCAGGTGTTTTTGTGCTGTATGAACTTTCACCAATGATGGTTAAATTTACTGAAAGGCAGAGGTGGGTGCCTCATAAGTTTTTTTTTTTTTTTTTTTGTTTATTCCTACACTTGTCATTTAAAACCTTTAATCTGTTTGGGGGGGTGGGGGGGGAGACGCTTAAGCAGCTCAATTATTGAAGCTGATAATATACCTAAATAAACATAAATGTGTTATTTTAGACAGTTCTAAGTACAACAAAACAAACTGCAAAATATCTGTTTTATAATCTTATTATAAAGAAGTATCATGCTTATCAATGAATTTTAACATATATAATAACCATTTCTAAGAATGATGATTTTTGTCTGGTTTAATCACTTAAGAAAGTTTATTATAAAGACAGATTATACAACTGTATAAATATTTAAACTCTTTTTCTTTCCCACAGGTCATTCACACACTTTTTAACAGGTATTTGTGCCATAATTGGAGGAGTTTTTACAGGCAAGTTAATCTACAGTTCTAACAGCGTTTTCATGTTCTGCCCATGTCTATGGGTTTTTGTCAAAATAGTCTTGGGTTTACCATCCTCAGTTATTGTTCATGTACTGTAACTTAGGGTAATTGGCAATACCACATTGTCTGTGTTTGAGTGTTTGTATGATCTGCTGTGGATTGGTTTGTATTCAGGGTCTGGTCCTTCCTAAGACCTGATTCTGCCTGGATAGACTCCAAACACCCCATGACCTTGATTTTGATTGTTTGAGTTTGTTATCCTGTACAACACATCTTTTATACTTAAAGTAGCTTATAGCAAAGTAAATCATGTTAATGTTAAAACATCTTCATTTTTTTTTTATTTTTTTTTTCTCTTGTTGGTAGTGGCTGGACTTATTGATTCATTGATATACCACTCGGCAAAAGTCATACAGAAGAAAATTGAACTGGGAAAAGCCTTGTAGAAAAATCGTTACTAAGATGAACAGCACCACAGCAGTTCTCCTTGGCTTTATATATATATTTTTTAATTCTTCTCAGTATTTTTTCTTGTGAAAATAAGGAGAAACACACAGATTTTACCAGAGTACTTGGTATACAAAACTTAATGAACACTTCAGCGGATGTACTTGACTTGAGTGATGCTATGAAACATTTTTGGCCACATCTTTACTGGAGTCTACACGTGCTTTCAGTGTTTGGGAGAACCTGCCCCTTGAAAGGGAAAAATGTTCATATTTAAATAAATAACAAACAAACTGGTTGTTTCTAATTGTGTTACAAGAAGATGCTGATTGATGTTCCCTGTTTTGACATAGTCAGAACTATAACAGAAAGACTGTGAGTTAATTTTTTGGCATCATCATTTGCTCTTTTAATTTGATTTCAAGGGCATATTTTGACTACTACTGACCTGTGCACAGAAATGTTTGTTGTATTTCCTAAATAAAAAAGACTGAAACCAAAGGCTGTATACATTTTTCAGAATCACATCAATGCAGTGTTTATTTTAATTCAGGTATCACCCTGTTATTCTTTATACACCAGTACTGGATAATATATAGATATTGTTTCTTTTTAAAACAATGTGCAATATACGATATTTTTATTCCAAATTGATTAGTAGTTTTCTTCATATGTGCAAGTGTATATGACCTATTTATTCTATTGCCTGCATTACAACAGGATACCATATTGCACAACAGTAAATGCTGTTAACTGGTTTGAAAGTACAGGTGGAGCCAGTTTCATTGACTCTTTATTAATTGTTGCATTTTTTTCCCTATGTAGTGTCTCCCATGTCAGAGGTTCTCTCTTTCAGTCATTTCTTCTAATTTAGTTAGTAATTGCTGATTTTAGTTTTTGTAGTTAAAATATTAACATCTGGCTTAGGTATTTAAATTAAATATATATTTTTTTTTTATTTCAAATACAAATGAGCAGGGAAGCTGGATAGTTAGACCTGTACTCAGCAGCTGTGTTCACAATACAGGGATCAATGCTGGATGACGTACAAATTCGTGAATGGCCATACTCTCACATACACCCCATTTATTAGTACCTGGCCTAACTGTAGACTCGGATTTACTTTTAACATGTGTGTCTTTGGAAATTGAGGAAAAACCAATGTACCTAATGCCCTTGCTCACAATTGAGCTCAAGTCCTTGCTAACCATTGTGCAAAAAACTGCTAATGTAAAATAATTATTTATTTAAAATATATATATATATGTGTGTGTGTGTGTGCGTGTGTGTGTGTGTGTGTGTGTGTTCTTTATCTGCATTCCATCTTAAGAAATACTATTTGGAGTTAACTTCACAAAAGATAAACTTAGATATCTATTATTTTTGTAATTAATGTATATTTGTCCGTAAAGGTGGGTAGATACAGTATACAGTATTGCTTCAAATAACTATTTCAAAATACTTTAGATTCATTTTAATCGTTGAGGTTTACTAGTAGCCACTCATACACACAAACATTTCATTCTCCTTCACCAACCACAGGGGTACAATGAGGGACACACACAGACCATTGAGCGAAGAAATAGAATACCCAAATAACCAGATCACAAAAAGAGATCTGTGGTGAATTACATATGTCACAACCAGTTTGCTGTATAAAACACATGTATATGTGTTTTAAGTGAAATGTTGAGCCTATATTGGTCTGATTTGAGAGAGTTTTTGTGTTTGTGTGTGTGTGTATTCTAACCCCCCCCCCCCCCCCCCCCCCCCCACACACACACACACCTGTGTTAGGCTGGTACCCCATCCAGTGTTGCTTCTGCCAAAATATTATGTTTTCCATCACCTTGAACTGCAATGGAAGGATGAAGTTCAATTTCTGATTTAAACAAAGTGCCCTGTGATTTTTTTTATTACTTTATAAATACATCACTGTCCTGACAAATAATAATATTAAGTTACAAGATGTCTTTACCCTGTTTTCATTGTCTCTTTTTTGCCATAATTTATTAGCACAAAATTAATAATGGTTTATACTTGACCTAACCCTGGGAATTTTCCACATGTACAGTAGAACAGAGTTACATCATGAATTATGTGATTTCCCTTATCCTAGGCACTAAACATTAGACAACTTCCTTGATGACCTCTTATATTCCATATTAAACAGGTCTCTTTCTCCTAAATCCAAGGAAATTGTTGTCAGTTCAGTTTTTATAATTTTGCTTGTTTTCCTCAATGTTTCAATTTTTAACACCTTCAGGTTAAAATTTCAGATTTTGCAACTAAATCAGTCACCATATATACTTGAATGTGCCTAAAATCACTGGCTGAATGGATATTATTATGCTCCTGTCTTGATCAGAAATTAAACCTTTTCCTATGTGTATGTCTACTTTGTCCTATGGACAAGCACCTGGAAATGAACATCAACTCAAATGATGTATTGGTGGACATCTTTTGTGCCCACAGCTATCACATTCTACAGTATAATGCCACCTCCCATTATGTGCATCTTCATTCCAGCCATTGCGTTGGCACAGAGACACTTTCTTTAGTGGCACAGGTAATCAGGTTACTGTACTACCACATGTGTTAGATAGGTAGGTAGATGAACATGCTCATAATAACTGTTGCACTTGTTTATTAGTTTGCAATTTAAGGTTACTGTTTTACACTGTTTGTGGTATCTTTATGTTCTATGTTGCAGGTGGAGAAAGTAAAGTGTCTCTCCAGTGACTAATAAAGCATCTACTTTATCTATCTAAAGCATCTTGAAACTTTTCCAACCCGCTGAATCCGAACACAGGGTCACGGGGGTCTGCTGGAGCCAATCCCAGCCAACACAGGGCACAAGGCAGGGAACCAATCCTGGGCAGGGTGCCAACCCACCGCAGGACACACACAAACACACCCACACACCAAGCACACACTAGGGCCAATTTAGAATCGCCAATCCACCTAACCTGCATGTCTTTGGACTGTGGGAGGAAACCGGAGCGCCCGGAGGAAACCCACGCAGACACGGGGAGAACATGCAAACTCCACGCAGGGAGGACCCGGGAAGCGAACCCAGGTCCCCAGATCTCCCAACTGCGAGGCAGCAGCGCTACCCACTGCTCCACCGTGTCGCCCAGCTATCTTATATGTACTGTTTAAACATCTGTATGGTCCTTTCTCTTTTAAAACTGCACTTTAGAGAGAACCTATGCACCATATTTTTTGTCAATGTTGACAAAGAAAAGATTGAATAAAATTACATATATTTAATCGTCAAGCTGTTTAAAAAATTTTTAGAAACAAGATTTTCAATGTTTTTACCACACCTAATTTGTTAACCTCGTGAAATTGTTACTTGATATTGAAGGCAGCTAGCACCCTTATCACATGACTAGGGCAGTGCCTCTGATGTAACGAGCATGCGTATATATGCGTCAGTTGTTGCGCTGTTGTTGAGTCACGATTGCTTGTGTTCGCGCGGTGTAAACAAGACGCGGTCGCTAGAAGACCAAAGCCTAAGAACTTTGTAGAAGATATTGGAACTTGTATGTTTTAATTTAATGTCGCTCTAGTTATTAATATGGTACTCCAGTGAAGTCTGCGTTACTGGGGTGTAATTGGGAACCTAAAAAGTGTATTAAAACCACTGCACGTTCCCGCACGCCCTTCTCCTGCCTTCGGCCTGGCTGTCCCAATCAAGCGCCTGGGAAAACCCCTGGATGCCCAGGCCTGCGTTGACGGGGTTTATAGACGGGGTCTGCTAAGGTGTGAGTATTTAAGCGTAATGCTTTCATTTTGATTTTGTTAGACTTTGTGCTTTCTTTCCCTTCACTGTGTCACTTTGCTGAATATGTCGAATCTCCCGCCACTATGGTGCCAAAGGAGGGCGATCGTGCATTTTTGTAACAGTGTGCATTGTTTGCTTATTTCAGTTTTTTTTGTACTTTGTTTATTGCGATTCATGTAAACTGTTAGGTTCGGATAGATTCTAAAGTTACTCTGTGTAGTTTTTTAACGTATTTTTTATCTATCTCATAATTTGAATTTACAGCTGGATATGACTTAATGCATATTTAAGAGACTAAATATTCACCAGTACGGGAAGAGGATGTTTTGGCCATCTGGTCTGGACTGGACTGGACCGAGCTGACTGGCCTTTCAAATATTTTACAACTAGATGCTCCTTTATTGTCTGAAGATATGTATCAAATTATAAAAATTCACACTGTGGAAAACCTCTTTAAATTTATCAACCTCCACTGCGTTTAGTTTATGGTGAAACCTAATAGTAATTGCTAGTGTAAGGTTGGCAAGATGCGTCATAAATTTTTTGCAAGCATTGTTATGTTAGTAATCATCGTGGGTCGTACGCGGATTATGCAAAAGAGTAAAAAGGGTAAGAAATACAGAAAAAAAGAACGAGATGGGCTTGCTATATTCAAATTTAATGTGTTTAAATGTAAACCCGTCGTATATAAGGGCAGGTCTGACTATCTTCCTGCCACCTACACACTTGTTATTGATAGCAGCACCAAGCCAGAAGTTCTTAGGTGTGTATATACATTTTTGAGCTTCTTTAGTATTTTAATTTCTCCTTGTGTATAAGTGAAGTATGTCTAATTTAATTAGCCCAGCTTTAATTTTAAATCTATACTAACAATAAGAAATATATAAGGAGTAACTTAGTTGTAAAATTGCATACTACATGATCAAAAGAGACCAGGTAATTCTCCAGTGATGATGTGGGGCATGTCCTCCTTGAGAAGCCTTGTGCCCCGAGCATCTGTTTCGTTCTTACCACTGTTTTTGCAGATGGAAAAGTCCATTAAGGGATGAGAAGTGTCCTTGCTGATTTTTTGATTGCACTGTCCATACACCCTTTGGTGATATTATGGTGCACTGTGCTGCTTGCTTTACCAAACTAATAGGAGCTGTTCAGTTTTCGGATGCTTTCCACAGCACCCATGTAGAAATTTTTTAGGATTGCTGGGGATACCCTTGCCTTTTTGACCTGAATTTGGATGTGCCAAGTACATTTTCAGTTCCTCCGCAAACTTCACATTGAAGTTGGGATTGTGTATGGCTACAGAATCGAAGTTGTAAATGGAATACAGCAAATGACTCCGAACACATATTTGAGGGCCTATTATATTGAAAATAGAGTTGGAGACCCGGTATCCCAATATTACCTCCTGGGGTTTTCCTTGAGGAAATCCAATGCTAACTCTCAAAGGCATGTTTTCAGTCCCAAAGCACTTAGTTTGATGAACATTTAGTTAGGAACTATGGTATTAAAAGCTGTGCTGTAATGTATAAATAACAATCACGCATAGTTCTCATTTTTGCCATCCATGTTGGTGAGTGTGGTGTGTAGAACATGACAGAGGTCTTCAGTTGATCTGCAGCAGAGAAATGGTGTTATAGGAACAAATGAAGTCATGGAGCCTTTCAAACACCTTCATGAGTAAAGATGTTAGGCCAACAGGCTGATAGTTATTCAGGCATGAAGACTCGTTATGCTTTGGTGTAAAGACAATAGTTGATTTTTTTTTTTTTGGCAATAAACATGTGGACCACAAACTCCACCAGGAACTTATTGAAGATTGCAATGAAAACCCCAATCAGTTGATCAGTGCAGCAATCGCCCAGAGATGCAGTTGGGACCATCTGCGTTCGTGGTGTTTGTGTTGTAGAGCTCTGCATACTGTACATACTCTTATTATACATCTATCCTTCGGTGGAGACATGTCCAATGCAGGTGTCATTAACTTTAAAATGCACATCAAATTCATTCAATTCGTCAGCAAGTTGGAAATTGGTGCTTAATGCAGTGAAAGGTTTACTTCTAAAGTCCACAATGTACAGCCTGTGCCACATTGGTCGGTGTCCGTCACTCTTTGTGCTCCTGATACTGGCACTTAAACGTCTTTAACAGCATGTTGTAAGCTGTATGTATATATTTCACTTAATATAAGAAATACTCAATAAAAGCAAAAATTTTCACTGGTCTTAAAATCCAACTTGTTAAAGATTTCACATTTCAGTAGTTGACATAATTGATCACAATTTATGGTTATTGGTTTTAGAATTTTTCTAATGGTTAATGTTTGGGACAAAGACTATATAACCATGCTTACTGTTGTTGTCTTACAGCTCCAGAGTCCCTAAATTCATTCCTTTCTTTAGAACCGGCTATGAAGAGTTTGCATATTCTCCATGTATTTGTGATCCCAAACACATTTATGTTGGGTTAATTGGGGACTCTAAATTGACTCTGTATCAGCGAGTGTCTTGTATTTGTGTCCCGTGATGGACTTTTGCCACTTTGTGTTTAGACCCTGAACTGGGAAAGTTACTTGGAAGATTGTAGACTAGCTGAATAGACATGGTTTGGCAGTATACCTTGACTTGATGGTACTTTAACATTTATTTTTGATTTGCAGAAGCAGAACCTTTTCAGAATGGAGTCTGAAGTAAAGGATGGAGAGGAGGAAAGCTTGCAGACTGCTTTCAAGAAGTTACGAGTAGATGCAGATGGGTTGGTATTCAAAACTTATGTATCCACATTGATGTGTTTTGCATTAAGTAGGGCTTGTTTCAACACTGATAAAATATGTAGGTTAGCCAAAGTGACACTTACAAATTGCCCCGTATGTATGTAAATGTGCTCTGTGGTAAAGCAGTGCTCTGCCTTGGTTATTTTCTTTTTTGAAAGCTGCAGGATTCTAGTCAAATTTGAAACAGTTGACTTTATTCACTTTTGGTGGTGGATGCGATTCAACCAAAAATTGCAGATACAATATAGGAGACAGTATTTGGTGTTTTGCCATGACTGCACTTTGTCTGTTGGCATTTGTGATTTTCATTGATAGTACAGGATGTCAAGATGCAGGAATACCTGTGATGTTTCCGTTATTGAGCACATGGCAAAAAAATAACCCAAGATGGACCACTGGTCCATTACATGGCATGAGCACAGATTTGTTTCCTGAAATCCTAAAACATCCTTTAAGTACACATAATATTGAACCATTACTGAATAAAACATTTCTTTCTTCACATGTATCAAATATTTTTTCGTACCTGGTTATCTGTCCATATGATCCTGGGACAATAACTGTATTATTATTTTTTATATTTTTTTTTCCCCCCTTTTATTGTATATTCACAAGGGGTGGGTATAATGGATCACTCAGTTCTGATATTTCTCGCTCTTGCTTTTGCACAAATAATTAACTAAATATTGTATTTTAATGATCAGTGAGTGTTTCCTTGTTGGTAGTATATGTGCTTTGAATTCCTTTTAGAGCTTACTGAGAAGGTAGTTAACAAACCATACAGAATGAAGGCACATAGGATCTGATTTCACACTCTGCAGTGTGGTACAGAAGTTTTAGTCCTGCAGTCAAGGATGGGAGAGTCAAAGCATAATATATAGGACTGAACTTAATTTTATTTTTGTTCCTCTGCAGTTTCTGCTATTGTATAACACAGATGACCTCTAACCTTTTACATCTCACTGTTTTGGACAGTGTAAACTCTATGAAAAATGCATGCCGAGTTATCAAAAGTATGTGTTACTGGTTGAGAAACGGTGCCCATTTGTAACTTCAATGTCCTTTAAAAGAAACATCTGAATAATCAGTTATGGGTCCAGCTATTGCTACCTGTAGTGACACTGACCGTAGCCAAATGCAAAACTAGTGAAGAAAACGTCGAAAAAGATGTCGGTGGCCTCCACCTGTTAAACCATTCCTGTTTTGTGGGTTGTTTCATTGTTGCCCCTCTAGAGCACCTGTTAATCAGTTTCAGCTGATTTGGTGTTAACGAAATTAACACCCTTTGCTACTTATCTGACCAGATCAATAGCCCAGAAGTTTCATTTGATGCTATAATCCGCTGATGCCAGTACCTCACTTTTGTTTTCGATCTACATCTCCAGATCACTTGCATCAAAATCGGAGTGAGACAAATCGGTCCGATTCAGGATTAATATGAAAAGTCATCCACGGATTATTTTGCTTTGAGCATTCACTTTGGCATTTTTCCATATGCCATTTTAGAAGCTGTTTGCTCTTCGCTACTCATGCACATGCAGGGAATTGAGGTCAAATCAACAAAGCTAACTTTCCTTCTCGCAAAAGCATATCAAAATGTGCTGTAACAAGATCACTGATCTCTATCGCTAGTGCGACTGAAGCTTTCAAATCGATGATGATAACAAACTGCATTAACTTGCCCAACCCATGTAATTCTCACTCGGGGGGATCTGTTAAACCTTTTTAAAAACCTGGAAGGATCTGATCAATAACATTTTAGGTTGTATATACTAGCTGTGTAAGCTAGTACTACAAAAAGCCTGGGCTCCAAGAAACCATGGGTTCTGGCTAAGCAAGTTTCTCTTTTCTCAGCGGTTTCACTTTGGTGACAGAGTAGGTTTCTTTTGTGTTTTTTTTTTTTTTTTTATATACAGTCATGGCTGAAATTATCGGCACCCCTGGAATTTTCACAGAAAATGCACCATTTTTCCCAGAAAATTGTTGCAATTACAAATGTTTTTGTATATACATGTTTATTTCCTTTATGTACATTGGAACAATACAAAAAATGGAGGGAAAAAAAGCCAAATCTGACCTGTCACGCAGAACTTCAAAAATGGGCCGGACAAAATTATTGGCACCCTTTCAAAATTATGGGTACAGTAATCCCTCGCTATATCGCGCTTCGCCTTTCGCGGCTTCACTCCATCGCGGATTTTATATGTAAGCATATTTAAATATATATCGCGGATTTTTCGCTGCTTCGCGGGTTTCTGCGGACAATGGGTCTTTTAATTTCTGGTACATGCTTCCTCAGTTGGTTTGCCCAGTTGATTTCATACAAGGGACGCTATTGGCAGATGGCTGAGAAGCTACCCAGCTTGCTTTTCTCTTTCTCTTGCGCTGACTTTCTCTGATCCTGACGCAGGGGGGCTGTTCGCACACCTAGACGATACGGACGCTCGTCTAAAAATGCTGAAAGATTATCTTCACGTTGCTATCTTTTGTGCAACTGCTTCCTGAAACGACATGCTGCACGGTGCTTCGCATACTTAAAAGCTCGAAGGGAACGTATTGATTTTTGTTTCTCTCTCTCCCTCTCCCTGCTCCTGACGGAGGGGGTGTGAGCTGCCGCTTTCAACAGCTTTGTGCAGCGGTGCTTCGCATACTTAAAAGCCAAACGGCCCTATTGATTTGTTTGCTCTTTTCTCTATCTCTGTGACAGTCAGTGCTCCTGACACGCACTCCTTTGCAGAGGAAGATATGTTTGCATTCTTTTAATTGTGAGACGGAACTGTCATCTCTGTCTTGAGACAAATGTTTGTTTGCAGTGTTTGAATGACGTTCCTGTCTCTCTACAACCTCCTGTGTTTCTGCGCAAATCTGTGACCCAAGCATGACAATATAAAAATAACCATATAAACATATGGTTTCTACTTCGCGGATTTTCTTATTTCGCGGGTGGCTCTGGAACGCAACCCCCGCAATGGAGGGGGGATTACTGTAAATCGTTTTATTTCAAGCATATGATGCTCGTTTGAACTCACCTGTGGCAAGAAACAGGTGCTGGCAATATAGCAATTAACACCTGAAGCCAGTTAAAATGGAGAAAAGTTGACTCAACCTTTCTGTTGTGTGTCTGAGTGTGCCACACTAAGCATGGAGAACAGAAAGAAGAGCGGAGAATTGTCTGAGGACTTGAACAAAAATTGTGGAAAAATATCAACAATCTCTAGGCTATAAGTCCATCTCCAGAGATCTTCATGTTCCTTTGTCCACTGTGCGCAACATAATCAAGAAGTTCACAACACATGGCACTGTAGCTAATCTCCCTGGATGTGGATGGAAGAGAAAAATTGATAAAAGACTGCAACGAAGGATAGTCCGAATGGTGGATAAGCAACCCCAATCAACTTCAAAACATATTCAAGCTGTTCTGCAGACTAGGGGTGCAACAGTGTCGGCTCGAACTATCCGTCGACATCTGAATGAAATGAAACGTATGGCAGGAGAGCCAGGAGGACCCCACTGCTGACACAAACATAAAGCCAGACTGAAGTTTGCCAAAATGTACTTGAGGAAGCCAAAATCCTTCTGGCGAACGTCTTGTGGACAGATGAGACCAAGGTAGAGGTTTGTGCTAAAGCTCATCATTCTTCAGTTTACAGAAAATGGAATGAGGCCTATGAAGAAAAGAACACCGTACCTACAGTCAAACATGGTGGAGGTTCTAAGATGTTTTGGGGATGTTTTGCTGCTTCTGGCACTGGATGCCTTGACTGTGTGCAAGGCATCATGAAATCTGAAGACTACCAAAAGATATTGGGGCGCAATGTAGGATCCAGTGTCAGAAAGCTGGGTCTGCGTCAGAGGTCATGGGTGTTCCAGCAGGACAGTGACCCCAAACATACCTCTAAAAGCACTCAGAAATAGTTGAAGACAAAGCGCTGGAGAGTTCTGAAGTGGCCAGCAATGAGTCCAGATCTAAATCCGATTGAACACTTGTGGAGAGATCTCAAAATTGCTGTTGGGAGAAGGCGCCCTTCGAATCTGAGAAACCTTGAGCAGTTTGCAAAAGAGTGGTCGGAAATTCCAGTTGAGAGGTGTAACAAGCTTGTTGATGGTTATAGGAAGCGCTTGATTTTCAGTTATTTTTTCCAAAGGGCGTGCAACCAAATATTAAGTAGAGGGTGCCAGTAATTTTGTCCAGCCCGGTTTTTGAGTTTTGTGTGAAATGTCAGATTTGGCTTTTTTAATGTGGGGTGTTTTTTTTTTTTTTTTTTGTTTTTTTTTGTGTTTCAATTGCACATAAAGGAAATTTTAAATGTGTATACCAAAACATTTGTAATTGCAACAATTTTCTGGGAGAAATGGTGCATTTTCAAGGAAAATTCCAGGGGTGCCGATAATTTCGGCCATGACTGTATGCAGTAATATATGGAAGAAACCTTTGCTTGCCCCCCACCCCCGTACTTTATTAGCTATCAAGTAGTACAAGAATTATTCAACATTTGGAACTTTTGAGATTTAAAAAAAAAAAAAAAAAAAAAGTTTCAGATTCAACTATGTCTACTTTGCATACATTTGCATTCTAAAATTTGGCACTAGAGCTACTAAAGAATTCAATGCTCTTTTCATTGGACACAAACAGTTGGTTTTATTAACACATTTCAACTGATTGCAAATTGGCTTGAATGTGAGTGTGACGTGTTTAAGTGAGACTTTAGGTGGAAGGCTGTTTCTAGCCTTGCATCCGGTGCCGCTTGAATAGGCATCCGCACTAACGCAACCATAACTTGGATTCAGTGGGCTGGGGAATTTATACATAACTGTTGCCCAAGAGCTTATTCTCTGGTTTTTCTTTTTCTCACAGAGGATTGTTTATTTTAACTTCATTTGTTCCCATTCATAACTCTTACATGAACCGAGAGGATTGTTTTGCATTTGATCCCTAAGAGCATTTAGCATGGATTTAATGCAGTTAGGTTATTTAACACTTTCCCAGAACCAGAGTTTGTTTATACCTTAGTCTTTGCGCTCTATTATCAATATAATGTAAGAGTTTATAACATTTTGAAAAAGCAAAATTCATCACTTTTTCTTAAGCCTTTTGCTGGACAGGATTGTTTCTTTTTAGATTTGGCAATTTTTATTTATTTTTTTTTATTTCTTAGATCTACAGCAGCCATTCGAGCCTCTGAAACACCAACTCAGAGAATACAGTCTCGTAGTAATTCTGATAGCGCCAAACCCAAGATGGCTTGTACAAAAGATAACTGGCATGGGTGAGTCATTTGAAGCACTTCATAATACAGACTTTTAATGTGTAAATTGGATTATAGTGTGATAATCCTTGTATTTCTTAAGATTAATCGCTCATTTTATGGATGTGATTATGTGCAAAAAATTAAGTAAAATTCTTTTAAAATTGTTAAAAATTAACTGAATTTCTTCTCCGAGGATGTGTTGAATTAAAGAAATATTTGAAGTTCCAATAATTTAGAACATGAAATGATAGCTTCAGTCAGAAGCTGTTTTATGTTCTTAAATGATCCATGCTGGATACTCAAGGTGTAGATGAAATATTAGTCTGTAGATTTATTTTTAAATAATAATTCCAGTGTTAAGAGTTGAAATGCAACCCTTAGAAAAGTAGTGGTCCTCTTATTAGTTATTTATTATTATTGACAATTTAATGTTTGATCACTTTTTTTCACAGATGTGCAAGAAAGTCTTCAAGAGGAGTAGTTCGAAATCAGCGCAGAAGACGTTCAAAGTCTCCTATTCTCCTTCCTCCTAAATTTACATACTGTAGCTCTAGAATGTCTTCCCCTGCCTGTTGCCTCAAGCACAAAAGCCAGTGTGAAACAAGCAAAACTACTGCTGCCTTGGGAACCTCGCTTCAGAAGGATCTCCTTCAGCCTAGTCCTTGTTCTCCTGTTTTTGGCACCACAACATATGAACCCTACTGCCTTGATGTGAAAGGAGCCACTGCTGCTAAAGAAAATTCCCTAATCACCTCTGACGATGAGCAAGTAACCATAAAGCCTTCCGTGTCTGGAAGCCCGAAAGCCTACAGTGAGAAACCGCCAAACTCAAATATGCCATCAGACTTTCAAACATTATCTAAGCTGAATGAGGACCAAGGCTGTTCCTGTCCTCAGGATGAGTGCCAATGCAAAAGCTGGCAGGGTGTAGAAGTTTACTCTTTTACTGGCCTTCGGCATGTCATATCGGAGTGTGAGAAAAATATGACCGCTGAGGAAACCTCTCAAATGACAGCACAGAGGAGAACTCAGAGTGGCTCTGGAACATCGGGATCTCCACGCTCTTGCTCAGAGCAAGCAAGAGCGTATGTTGATGATATTACTATTGAGGACCTTTCGGGTTATATGGAGTACTATTTGTATATCCCCAAGAAGATGTCTCATATGGCAGAGATGATGTACACTTAGTCCCAATAGCTTAGTTAGAATAGCTAAGCGTGTTTGTGCTGTTATCGGAGAGGGCGCCACTGAATTCCAGATTATATTTAAATTGATCTGTTAGTCTTGAATTCTTGTCTCTTGTTTATTCTTTTATCTTCAATCCCAGAATACATGCACAAAATGTGTTTTGAGTCATCTAAAAGTAATGTTTTAGTCGTTATAAATAATGCTGGTTTACATGATATTATTGCCAAAGTTAGACTGGAGTATTGCAGATGTAAATCTGTTGCATTCAAACTGTCGGCCATTAGAACTATTTTCTGGAGTTATTAGAAAAGTCACTTTCACCTTGTCTCAAAATAAAATTGTTGGCATTGTAACTGCATCAGTGGGTTTTTTCTCCCTATTAAACATACGCTAAATTGCCATCTTCTGCTTTGGCTGATATGTATTGAGATGCCCTGGCAATTAACGGTGCAAAATGGATGAACGTTGATCCCCCAATTTGAACTGCCTGCAGCAGACCTACAATACAGTGGCAGGTCTGGATCAGCATAGTGGCTGAAGGTTTTTATTCCAACCTGATCGCTTAAAAAGAAAAACCATCCTTGCCAGTCTTATTTAATGTGATGGCTTGTTAGTATTTTCATTCTGCCATGGCAGATCATTCTTACATTTTATGTCCCAACCCCGCCCCCGGCGTCCAAGGGATATAATCTAAATGATTAGTAACCTGAAGACGAGTAATTCAGTCTTTTCACTTTTTTTATTTTCTCTTCAGTTTCTTTCCAAATCTTTTGTTGAACCAGATTAGTCCACAGTGAATCTATACATGTGTAAATGGAAACAGATGGAGAACTGCTGGTTCCTTTGTTGTTTGTATCTTTATAGCTAATAAGGAGCATTTAAAACAGTGACTGCAGTGGTTTAAAACTAAACACTTGAGCGTTGGCCATCTTAACGTGTGAGACAACTGAAATTATGAAAATGATATATGAGAAATAAGTGCTTCAACAGTAATAATTGGTTTTTCTTTTAACAAATTAGATTTAAGCAAAAGAATGGGAGCAGTGATGCCACTTGTACAGTTTTTTTTTTTTTTCCCCTCCCCCAGCCCCCCCAGATTAGACGATATACATAAAGTGCACTGCCTGGCCAAAAAAAAGTCTCCACCTGGATTTAACTAAGCAAGTAGGTACGAGCCTCCTATTGGATAATTACTGCATGAGCGATTTTATCTTTCAGCTGGCAACAAGTTATTTAACCTCAACTGGTACAATGAGTTGCTTCTCATTTCTTAAACAACCATGTTGAAAGACACATCTCGTGGTCGTGGAAAAGATGTTAGTCAGTTTGAGAAGGGTCAAATCATTGGCATGCATCAAGCAGAGAAAACATCTAAGGAGATTGCAGAAACTACTAAAATTGGGTTAAGAACTGTCCCAACGCATTATTGAAAACTGGAAGGATAGTGGGGACCCATCGTCTTTGAGGAAGAAATGTGGCAGGAAAAAAATCCTAAACTAAACTTTTGGTGAAATCAAATCGAAGACCGGAGTTCTACCGTTTTTCTATGTTTAGTGGTGAAAGTAAGAGCATTTCCACACACAATGCGAAGGGAACTCAAGGGATTGGGACTGAACAGCTGTGTAGCTGTAAGAAAACCACTAATCAGTGAGGCAAACCGGGGGAAAAAAAAGCTTCAATTTGCTAGGGAGCATAAAGATTGGACTCTGGAGCAATGGAAGGTGGTCATGTGGTCTGATGAGTCCAGATTTACCCTGTTCCAGAGTGATGGGCGCATCAGGGTAAGAAGAGAGGCAGATTAAGTGATGCACCCATCATGCCTAGTGCACCATCATCAATGCAAGATCTTGGTGAAAAATTAATGCAACACTGGATGGAACTAAATCTTGTGACATTGCAGAAGCGTATCGAAACAATGCCACAGCGAATGGGTGCTGTAATCAAAGCTAAAGGCAGTCCAACGAAATATTAGAGTGTGACTTTTTTTTTTTTTTTTTTTGGCCAGGTAGTGTAATAGTGAAATGGCTCCCCCATTATCCATACTGTGTTTTATATCTTAACATTTGACTCTATTCTGATAGTTTAATCGGTGTATGAAATTTCTACTGAAAGTGATGAGGTGTTTTTTTTTTTTTTTTTTTTTTTTTTAAAACCTCAATATACAGGAAGTTTGATTTTAATATTGTAATTTTGGCATAAACGTTTGATCATACCATTTCAGCCAGTACCTGTAGTAATGCACACTAAGTATGCTTTCATAAAAATCTTGTGTGTTGTTTAGAGTTTAACAGTTTTAATTTTAGATTTTCAGTGTACACAATGACCCTACAAGTAAAGGGCCTCATTCCTTGAAATTAAGACGTAGTTGAATAAACTTGCTTGAAGACGCCTTTATTGTATAATTAAGGCTCAGTGGGTTACATGAATTAACGAAAAAATATTTGTATTAAAGATGGCCTTAGGTAAACCACAATTTTATGTGTGCACTTGTGAGTTGTAATCAGCCCTGAGAGCCAAATGATCGGTGGAGACATAGGAGAGCGCAACAGCCACCGATTGAGTGTCCGAGACTGTGAAGTCAATGAGCTGCATTGTGTATTCTGAGATACCTGTTTGTTTTAAAAGGACATATAACAGCCAGTGGTGCTTATAACCATATTAAAGTAAATTAATACTAGATCAACACAAAAATGAGTTGCTTCTGCTATTAAGAAAGCTGTTTTAGTGACACATCACGGAGAGATTGCTTAAATACACTATGGTTTTGAATTTGTATATTACAGGATTAAATGTGTGCCCTGCGGTGGGCTGGCGCCCAGCCCGGGGGTTGTTTCCTGCCTTGCACCCTGTGTTGGCTGGGATTGGCTCCAGCAGACCCCCCGTGACCCTGTAGTTAGGATACAGTGGGTTGGGTAATGGATGGATGATTAAATGTTGATGGTGTTCAGATTTTGAATATTGTGGTTCACTTGGAATTATCCAGTATGACTCTAAATGTACTAGTTTGTGGAAAGCATATGAACAGTTAAAGCAATTACTCGGTAGCAACATGAAGGGTGTCTGACATCCATTACAGTATATCAAGAACATCCCTCAGTATTACTAGATTGTACATTTAGCAGACCAAAAAAAGAAAGCTGCCAATTCTGCCACTGTTGGGGTGGGCAACTTTGAAGTCACTCTTCTCTCATCAGAGTGGCTGGGTTGCACAATATGACTGGCTGTACATGTCAATGCCATTTAAAAGGCCGGACCTGTGCACTGATGCTATGGAGTGATTTGTAAGTCTCCAGTTATGCTTGGTCATGCTGTTATTCACATGAGTGTCTCATTTATATTTGGAATGCCTCGGGAACTTTGTCTAGTGTTACTGATGCCACTTTGAATGAATGCCTTTTACTGGGTTCATTTACCACAGAAAAGAGTCAAAAGTGTGAAGACCAGAAAGCCACTCTAGCTAATGGAATATTCTGTGAACCCCACGACACCCCAATGCCCGGCCTTTCCAAGATTGTCTGCATTGCACTTACTGGACAGAAATGCAACAGATGCAATGAAAAGCACATTTGTTCAAATTTGCCAGGCATTTCCTGCAATGAGTGGACTTTGTGATATCTGGGATAAACTGATTGCATGTAAAGTTTTTTGCAAATCTACAGTAGGGTAATTAGGAAATGCCAAGGTAGTTTGTGTTGTCCTTTGATTGAAAATATTTTACAAACAATCCGAGCTAATTCATTCACCGGAATTTCATGGAATAAGCATGGCATGGATGATCCTGTGGGGCTGTAGAAAGCAAACTGACTTTTTAAGCATTGAATTTCCCAGAAACCTCTACAGGGAAATTGTCATAGCAGAGATGTGACCATATTTAGTCATTGTTATAATGGGTTTTCCTACTTTACTGGCAGATTCACAATGATAAAACATTTTCTATTTTTAAATAATTAGTGAAAGAAAAACAATGTGGACTATTATAAGAAAAAGTCATTAAATGCAATTGTTAATTAAAACTATTTAACATGTTACTCTATATAGCACATCCAAATATTGTCATCACAAAAATCTTGAGACACTTTAGATTGTTCACAAAAATATTTGTCTTAGTTACTTTATTCTTCTGGATCAGTGTGTCAATAGAAAAGAATGTATTTAGTGTTTAAAACATTGCTTTTGCAAAAAGTGGAACAGTGCAATGAGGTAATCTTCAGAGACACGCAGCCCAGTGTTTGTTTAACAAAGAGGTGCCTATGATCAAAGACGTAACGTGTAACAACCAGAGACTCTCCGTAGAGCTCTTAAAATAGGTACAAACCACTACCTACACATGTGAGCTTGAGGTAGATGTGGCAGTTTAACCTGCAGATCTTTCACCACAGCAAAACTGAGCACAGACACAGGGTGGGCATCCTGCACAGGCAGATTCTTAACCAGCATGCAATGCCATCAGAGAAGCATCTGATCAGTCCTGCCTTCATTTAGCAACATGACAATGACTTCAAACACATAAAATCATACAAAGAGGAACACGGAATCCGGCAAGAGCCCTGATCTCAACATCATGGGGCTAGTCTGGGATTAGAGGTAAGGCAGCCAAAGTCTGCAGCGGAAATATGGGAACCTCTCCCAACTACTACACCAGAATCTTCAGACAGCGCCAACCGGGTGGTCACTCCAAATTTTGATTTGTTATATTTTTTTCCTGTTTATTGCAACTTTCTAGGATGGTATTGATCAATAAAAACTAGTCATGGTTTTAAGCCTGAGAGCATTTCTGCTTCACAGCATTTTCTCACAAGTACCTGAAATGTGAGTGCAATACTGTATATGTCAAATTTGACCATGGGCCTTCTTTCTCATCATTACTTGTGCTGCTGGTTTAAAAGCTTGATATACAGTGCATCCGGAAAGTATTCACAGCGCATCACTTTTTCCACATTTTGTTATGTTACAGCCTTATTCCAAAATGGATTAAATTCATTTCTTTCCTCCGAATTCTACACACAACACCCCACAATGACAACGTGAAAAAAGTTTACTTGATGTTTTTGCAAATTTATTAAAAATAAAAAAATTGAGAAAGCACATGTACATAAGTATTCACAGCCTTTGCCGTGAAGCTCAAAATCGAGCTCAGGTGCATCCTGTTTCCCCTGATCATCCTTGAGATGTTTCTGCAGCTTAATAGGAGTCCACTTGTGGTAAATTCAGTTGACTGGACATGATTTGGAAAGGCACACACCTGTCTATATAAGGTCCCACAGTTGACAGTTCATGTCAGAGCACAAACCAAGCATGAAGTCAAAGGAATTGTCTGTAGACCTCAGAGACAGGATTGTCTTGAGGCACAAATCTGGGGAAGGTTACAAAAAAATTTCTGCTGCTTTGTAGGTCCCAATGAGAACAGTGGCCTCCATCATTCGTAAGTGGAAGAAGTTCAAAACCACCAGGACTCTTCCTAGAGCTGGCCGGCCATCTAAACTGAGCGATCGGGGGAGAAGGGTCTTAGTCATGGAGGTGACCAAGAACCCGATGTTCACTCTGTCAGAGCTCCAGAGATCCTCTGTGGAGGGAGGAGAACCTTCCAGAAGGACAACCATCTCTGCAGCAATCCACCAATCAGGCCTGTATGGTAGAGTGGCCAGACAGAAGCCACTCCTTAGCAAAAGGCACATGGCAGCCCGCCTGGAGTTTGCCAAAAGGCATCTGAAGGACTCTCAGACCATGAGAAAGAAAATTCTCTGGTCTGATGAGACAAAGATTGAACTCATTGGTGTGAATGCCAGGCGTCACGTTTGGAGGAAACCTTGCACCATCCCTACAGTGAAGCATGGTAGTGAAAACATCATGCTGTGGGGATGTTTTTCAGCGGCAGGGACTGGGAGACTAGTCAGGATAAAGAGAAAGATGACTGCAGCAATGTACAGAGACATCCTGGATAAAATCCTGCTCCAGAGCACTCTTGACCTCAGACTAGGGCGACGGTTCATCTTTCAGCAGGACAACGACCGTAAGCACACAGCCAAGATATCAAAGGAGTGGCTTCAGGACAACTCTGTGAATGTCCTTGAGTGGCCCAGCCAGAGCCCAGACTAGAATCCGATTGAACATCTCTGGAGAGATCTTAAAATGGCTGTGCACCGACGGTTCCTATCCAACCTGATGGAGCTTGAGAGGTGCTGCAAAGAGGAATGGGCGAAACTGGCCAAGGATAGGTGTGCCAAGCTTGTGGCATCATATTCAAAAAGACTTGAGGCTGTAATTGCTGCCAAAGGTGCATCGACAAAGTATTAAGCAAAGGCTGTAAATACTTATGTACGTGTGATTTCTCAATTTTTTTATTTTTAATAAATTTGCAAAAACCTCAATTAAACTTTTTTCACGTTGTCATTATGAGGTGTTGTGTGTAGAATTCTGAGGAAAAAAATGAATTTAATCCATTTTGGAATAAGGCTGTAACATAACAAAATGTGGAAAAAGTGATGCGCTGTGAATACTTTCTGGATGCACTGTAGGATGTTAGCTGTCACTTCCACAAGATGTTCAAGAAAGGCGCACATCACAATTGTTCCTAAGGTCTTGAATTTTGGCCATTTCTCGTGTGCATGACAAACATGTGCTGTGTTTAGACTATGCCCAGTGTCTGGACTGGGACTCCGAGTCAATGGCCTGCACCCAGTACTCCTGGGACAGATGGATGTGAATCCACCCATGATTAGCGATGGATCAGCAGTCACAAAGAAGAAGCTATACAGCGGTACATCAGGGCTGGGAGGCGGGGGTATCTAGAACATCACTATGAACATCTCTGTGCTACTGGGTGTCACTGTAGGTTTCCTTCTGGGTGACCAAGAAGAGCAATGGGGACGAACGGTGTAATAATTTAAATGTGATATATTATTACTTCATGTGTTTTTCAATGTACAGTTTTGAATATTTTACCCTTATAAAATGCACATATCAGTTTAATTTAAATGGTAATAAAACTAAGAAAGCAGCAATATTATGCTTAAAATTTCTGTCACTGACAAAAAAAGGACATCATTTGAATATCATTCCATTTTCTTACCTGCTTAATCTGAAACAGGGTTCTTTTGGTGGGTTTGGAGTCTATCCCAGCTTGAACAGAGTGCAAGACAGGAACAAATTAAAGCTCATCACAGGGTGAACACATATACACACTAGGGCTAGTAAAGCATCACCAATTCACCACATCATAATAATAAGAAGAAGAATTTGTATTTATATAGTGCCTTTCCTATGCTCAAGGTGCTTAACCTCACATGCAAGTCTTTGGACAGTGTGGTGAAACAGGTAAACTCAGAGGAAGCCCACGCAGACACACAGAAAATATGCAAAGATCATGTAGGGAGGACCCTGACACGAACTCTGGTCTCCTTACAGCAAGGCAATAGTACTAGAACAAAGCTTAACCATTCTGTTCCCCTAGATTGTCAGAAATAACATGAAGGTCCCTAAAGTCCTGGGGCCTCATGTATAAATGGTACAAACACCAGTTTCCATGCTCTGCGATGCCGGTCCATTACAGGAGACATGCACATTCATACTAGAATCACAGAAGATCCTAATATGCATTTAGAACATTAGAACATTAGAATAATCTAGATGAGATTAGGCCATTAAGATCAACAAAGCTTCTTCCAAAATAACATCAAGTCTAGTTCTGAAAGTCTCTAAAGTCCTACTGTCTACCATGGTACTTGGTAGCTTACTCCTTGTGTCTATGGATCTCTGTGTAAAGAAAAACGTCCAAGTTTACTCTTTACAAGTTTCCAGTTTCTTGATGAACTCATTTTAAAATAACAGTCTCGATCCACTGTACTAATTCCCTTCATAAATTTAAACACTTCAATCATCTTTTGCTTAAACTGTAAAGGCTCAGTTCTTTTAATCTTTCCTCATAATTCAACCCCCGTAGCCCTGGAATCAGCCTAGTTGCTCTTCTCTGGACCTTTTCTAGTGCTGCTACGTCATTTTTGTAGCCTGGAGACCAAAACTGCACACAGTACTCCAGATGACGCCTCACCAGTGTGTTATTATTATTATAAAGCTTCAACACTTGGACTTGTACTCTGCACATTGAGCTATATAACCTAACATTCTGTTAGCCTTAATGGCTTCTGAACACTGTCTAGCAGGTGAATTTTCAGACCTCCCATTGTATATATACTTAGCATTTTTACTTCCTATGTGTAATACTTTACATTTACCGACATTAAATTTCATCTGCCACAAATCTGCCCAAGCCTGTTTGCTATCCAAGTCCTTCTGTAATGATATAACGGATTCCAAATTATCTGCTAACCCACCTATCTTGGTATCATCTGCAAACATAACCAGCTTGTTACTTATAATCCTATCTAAATCACTTTGTACACCACTTCTGTGGCCTTAAATGTGCTCTATAAATAAATTTTGACTTGACTTATATATATTAAAAATAGCAACGGCCCTAGCACTGCCCCCTGTGGAACACCACTCTTAACATCGGCCAGTTCTGATGAGGTTCCTCGCACCATCACCCTCTGCTTCTTGTGTCTGAGCCAATTCTGTACCCATCTTAAAACATCACCCTGAACTCCCACTTCTTTTAGTTTAATGTGGCACCTTAGCAAATACTTTTTGAAATTCCAGATAAATAATATCATATGGTCCTCTTTGATCATATCCTTTTGTTGCTTCCTCTTAGAATGACAGCATTTGATGAGGATTGAAATTCAGATTATATAGAGAAACCCCATGTGAAATCAAAGAATCTAAAAACCACACATACAAAGCAACTCTCCAATTAGCAATATAGAGGATTGCATTTTGTCAGTTTTATCTAAACTTTAATCGTAATGTGCAGCTTTTCAGGAATCTGCCAGCTTCTGAATTGGCACCAGATCACTTCTGCACAAAGAGACTCCATTTACAGCTGCCACTAGATGGGGCTGAAATCCTTCATATGAAAGTGTGCAGTACAAAGTCAGCTGCCAACCCCGAGGTTGACTCAAATATCCCTTCCTCAGGCTGAACTTTACACATGTCAGCTGTCAGGAACATGAGATCTGAAATCAGTGGAAAAATGGGCGTCTCCTTCTTGATCGACCTTTTGAGAATAATGCATAAACCATCTGCCCTGGCAAAAAAGAGCTGGTCTGGGACTAGAGATGATAAACAATTAAAAAAAAAATTAAAAAATAAAATCAAAGTTTTCAGTTGCAAAAAAGCTGCACATAGCAAGAATAATACCTGCAGGAAGTGGAAAACAGCTGAGAATGTTGTTTAAATCTGTTTTTAAAACTGGGGTACCATGAGGCAAATAATGCCTTGAAACACCCACTCATCAAATTTTTCACCCTCTTATTTAATTTGGGGTCATGGGAAGCCTGCAGCTCAGGGGTGGCGAACTCCAGGCCTGGAGTGCTGCAGTGGCTACAGGTTTTCATTCTAACCCTTTTCCTAATCAGTGACCAGTTTTCACTGCTAATTAACTTTTTCCCCATCACTTTAATAGCCCTGTTAGAAGAGTTCAGCCCTCTGAATTGATTCCTTTCTTCACTAAATGACAGCCAAACAAAAATGAAATGTGAAACGAGCTAACAGATGACCAGCTAAACTGGGCCTTCAGACTCCAACCAATTTCACTCCACTTTCTTAATGAGACGCCAATTCTTGCTGTTAATTAAACTCGTTATTTAATTCCATGTCTTGTTGCTGCTCTCATTCTGCCACAGCATACATTTCGAAAACTGTTGTTTATCTGGTCTTTCTAAGAGCACCGTCAAAATGTTTTGGTGACCTGAGAGATCAACCTTACCAAGACCATCACCTCTCTTTAATTTCAGATATTGTGTAATGGGCACAGGGGAGCTGGTTATGTGGTGGCTTGTTTTGTGTCTCATTGAACATAAAGTTAAGTTTGAAGGTGTAAAGGGCTTTGATAAATCACACATGTTTTAAAACGAATGTCTTATATTCAGATTTAAACTACCAGTTTTCATAAACGAACGCCAATTACCTGTGAAGGTTTACTGCTTTATCAGGTGGGTGTTTCGTGTTGGATTCATTATGAGTCAATGCTGGACTAGTCTGATTGTTTATACTGGACTAATAATTATTTTCAAAAGTTTTGCTTTCTGATAAACGTAGTGCTCATAACAGACAGCTTCAAGCTCAACATGAATATGATTTCAGGTTTGCTGTATCACATAGGAATTTGGAAAAATAAGAAATGAACTTTAATTGAATTTAGTGTGGTGGCACTGTGGTGCAGTGGGTAGTGCTGCTGCCTCGCAGTTAGGAGATCCGGGTTCGCTTCCTGGGTCCTCCCTGCATGGAGTCTGCATGTTCTCCCCGTGTCTGCGTTGGTTTCCTCCCACAGTCCAAAGACATGCAGGTTAGGTGCATTGGCGATTCTAAAAATTGTCCCTAGTGTGTGCTTGGTGTGTGGGTGTGTGTGTATGTGTACCCTGCGGTGGGCTGGCACCCTGCCCAGGGTTTGTTTCCTGCCTATAGGCCTGTGTTGGCTGGGATTGCCTCCAGCAGACCCCCTATAGTTTGGATAATGGATGGATGGATCAATTTAGTGTGTTTAATCGCTTAATACCATAATGGTGGTGGCAGCATCATGCTTAAGGGTTCTTCTCATTGGAAGGAATAGGGAGAATGGTCAGAATTGAGAGAAGAGTGAAAGCAGCCAAATACAGAGAGGTCCTTGAAGGAAACCCGCTCCAGAGTGTACCATACCTCAGAGTCGGGTGATGATTTATCTTTCTGCATGACAATGGCACGAAGCAAACAGACAAGACAGTGCTGAAGGGGTTTCAGGACAAGTCTGTGATTATCCTTTAGTGGTCCAGGCTAGGCCCAGACATAAACCTCAAAGACCATCAGTGGAGAGACCTAAAGATGACAGCTTACAGATGCCATAGCAGCCAATCTTTTGGAGCTTGAGAGGGTCTGTCAGTAAGGATGGGAAAACTGCCTAAATAAAAGTGTGCAATGCTTGTGGAGAATTACCCAAGAAGACTCAAAGCTGTAAGGGTCTGAATATTTACATGAATTAAAGTGTTTTGATTTTTAGTAAATTTGAAAACCTTTCTGAAAACCTGTTTTCACTTTGTCATTATGGGTTATTGAGTGTACATTGATGGACAAAAAATGGCAAATGTATCCATATAAAATGTAAAATAATAAAGTGTGCAGAGAATGAAGGTTCTGGAAACTTTAGGAATTCACCGCAGCTCCACATCCTTTAATAGTGGGAAGTAAAACTGTCACTAAAAAAAAAAAAAAGGTCATTCAAATCTCACGAGTCAAACAACTTAAATGAGTGAGATGAATACTTTTAAAATGTCTCATCTTTTTCTAATAATTATCATTTACTTACCTATTTACATTCTAAATATGCTCAGTATGAGTGAAGTGTGTGTGTGTGTGTGTGTGTGTGCCCTGCACTGGCATGGCACCCAGGTAAGGTTTGATTGCCACTTTGCACCCAGTACTGCTGGAACAGCTACAGCAGGAGTGGCAAACTCCAGGCCTCGGGTGCCACAGTGGCTGAAGGTTTTCATTCTTACCATCTTCTTAATTAGTGACCAATTTTTGCTGCTGATTACGTCTTTTAATTAACTTGACTCAGGCCCCATAGTTGTTTCTTTTTTTTAGATAAATAGATCACATACTCCAGCAGCAGCATACTGATAAAAAACAATATTAAATTAAAGAGTGATAAAAATGCAGGTATAACAGACAATAACTTTGTATAATGTTAATGTTTACCCCCCTAAGTGGAATTGAAAAGTCGCATAATGTGGGGGAGGAACGATCTCCTCAGTCTGTCAGTGGAGCAGGACATTGACAGCAGTCTGTCGCTGAAGCTGCTCCTCTGTCTGGAGATGATCCTGTTTAGTGGATGCAGTGGATTCTCCATGATTGATAGGAGCCTGCTGAGCGCCCGTCACTCTGCCACGGATGTCAAACTGTCCAGCTCCGTGCCTACAATAGAGCCTGCCTTCCTCACCAGTCTGTCCAGGCGTGAGGTGTCCCTCTTCTTTATACTGCCTCCCTAGCACACCACTGCGTAGAAGTGGGTGCTCGCCACAACCGTCTGATGGAATATCTACAGCATCTTACTGCAGATGTTGGAAGACGCCAGCCTTCTAAGGAAGTATAGTCGGCTCTGCCCTCTCTTGCACAGAGCATCAGTATTGGCAGTCCAGTCCAGTTTATCATCCAGCTGCACTCCCAGGTATTTATAGGTCTGCACCATCTGCACTCAGTCACATCTGATAATCACGGGGTCCGTGAGGGGCCTGGGCCTCCTAAAATCCATTACCACCTCCTTGGTTTTGCTGGTGTTCAGGTGTAGGTGGTTTGAGTCGCACCATTTAACAAAGTCATTGATTAGGTTCCTATACTCCTCCTCCTGCCCACTCCTGATGCAGCCCACGATAGCAGTGTCGTCAGCAAACTTTTGCACGTGGCAGGACTCCAAGTTGTATTAGAAGTCCAATGTACAGTATATAGGCTGAACAGGACTGGAGAAAGTACAGTCCCCTGCGGCGCTCCTGTGTTGCTGACCACAGTGTCAGACCTGCAGTTCCCGAGATGCACATACTGAGGTCTGTTTTTAAGATAGTCCACGATCCATGGCACCAGGTATGAATCTACTCCCATCTCTGTCAGCTTGTCCCTAAGGAGCAGAGGTTGGATGGTGTTGAAGGCACTAGAGAAGTCCAGAAACATAATTCTTACAGCACTACTGCCTCTGTCCAAGTTGGGAGAGGGATCGGTGTAGCATGTAGATGATGGTAAAATTCACACAGACATGAAGGTGTGCCCTGAAGGCATAATTAATGGCAGAGTCACTTTAAAATACCATTGTTGTTATAAATGAAAATCAGATAGATGGCGCATGACGGAGCAAATCCAGAGAAGAAAGTTGTCTTAATTAAGGTGTAGTTTAGAAAACACATTCTTTGAGCACCTTGAATTGGATTCAGTGACTTTGGGAAAGTTACGCTATGATAGCAAGCACTATCACAAGATGCTCTATGATGCTTTCACTGTTTTTTCCCAAGATGGACAGTGCACTGCTGATTCTCTGCTCTGGGGGTCATGGCTGGATTCCTGCACTACTCACCAGTGTTCCAGCATTTCCTCATGTACTCTGGTTTCCTCCATCTTCCCAAGATGTATAAAATGAGTTGAATTAGCGTAAAATTGTGTTGCTATGTCTACACCATATAGTAAAACTGGCAACCCATCCAATATTGAATTCTCCCAACTTTTGGTAAAGCGGGTTAAGTAAATGGCTATTTATTTCATCTGACATTTCTTGACTAGTCGTCCTTTCAAAGTCAGATATTATCGTATTGCTCACTGCTGTTTCCTGGTGCTACCTGGGGGTTTGTAGTTAGTAGATCTGTTTTTTAAATCACCCTCTCCCAATCCATTTTAGTCAAGGCTTAATTGAATTCTGGCCTGCAATGAACACTGTGTAACAGCTCCCCACAGAATATTCGCAGTTAAACTACTGGAATTTTTATTTTCAAGTCTTCATCAGAACTGCATGTGAATGGCACATATATCGTAAATTAAATTCCAGGAAACAGTAACTATATGGCTTCAGCAGCAGCAGACGACAACTTACAGTGTGCAGACTCTGCAGTAATTAAAAAGTGTTCTGGAGGTTTAATAGATTTCACTTGTTTTTTTTTTTTTTGCATATGACAGTACAATGAAGTTGATGTGATGATGAGTGTGTCCTGCCATCGACTGGCATCCTGTCCAGGACAGGTTGCTGCCTTCCATTTGATGTTTCTAGGACAGACTCGGAGTATTAAACCTGTTTAGTCTCGATCAGAGGAGACTGTGTGGGGACCTAATCCAGGTCTTCAGAATCCTCAAAGGCATTTATGAAGTGGATCCAGCAATATTCTTATGGCATAAGGATGAATGACATCACATGTGATGAAGACCATGGAGAGGCTGCTGCTTCACCACCTTAGACCACAGGTTCAACACACCCTTGACCCTCTGCAGTTTGCATATCAGGAGAAGGTGGGAGCGGAGGATGCCATCATCTATATGCTACACCGATCCCTCTCTCACTTGGACAGAGGCAGTGGTACTGTAAGAATTATGTTTCTAGACTTCTCTAGCGCCTTCAACACAATCCAACCTCTGCTCCTTAGGGACAAGCTGACAGAGATGGGATTAGATTCATACCTAGTGGCATGGATCGTGGACTATCTTAAAGACAGACCTCAGTATGTGCGTCTTGGGAACTGCACGTCTGACATTGTGGTCAGCAACACAGGAGCGCCACAAGGGACTGTACTTTCTCCGGTCCTGTTCAGCCTATATACATCGGACTTCCAATACAACTCGGAGTCCTGCCATGTGCAAAAGTTCGCTGATGACACTGCTATCGTGGGCTGCATCAGGAATGGGCTGGAGGATGAGTAAAGGGACCTAATCAATGACTTTGTTAAATGGTGCGACTCAAACCACCTACAACTGAACACCAGCAAAACCAAGGAGTTGGTGGTGGATTTTAGGAGGCCCAGACCCCTCATAGACCCCGTGATCATCAAAGGTGATTGTGTGCAGATGGTGCAGACCTATAAATATCTGGGAGTGCAGCTGGATGATAAATTGGACTGGACTGCCAATACTGATGCGCTGTGCAAGAAAGGACAGAGCCGACTATACTTCCTTAGAAGGCTGGCGTCCTTCAACATCTGCAATAAGATGCTGCAGATGTTCTATCAGACAGTTGTGGCGAGCACCCTCTTCTACTCAGTGGTGTGCTGGGGAGGCAGCATTAAGAGGAAAGATGCCTCACGCCTGGACAAACTGGTGAGGAAGGCAGGCTCTATTGTTGGCATGGAGCTGGACAGTTTGACATCTGTGGCAGAGCGACGGGCACTCAGCAGGCTCCTATCAATTATGAAGAATCCACTGCATCCACTAAATAGTATCATCTCCAGACAGAAGAGCAGCTTCAGCGACAGACTTCTGTCAATGTCCTGCTCCACTGACAGATTGAGGAGCTCGTTCCTCCCCCAAACTATGCGACTCTTCAATTCCACCCGGGGGTGTAAACTTTAACATTTAACATTATACAAAGTTATTGTCTGTTTTTCACCTGCATTATTATCATTCTTTAATTTAATATTATTTATTGTATCATTATGCTGCTGCTGGAGAATGTGAATTTCCCATTGGGATTAATAAAGTATCTATCTATCTATCTATCTATCTATCTATCTATCTATCTATCTATCTATCTATCTATCTATCTATCTATCTATCTATCTATCTATCTATCTATCTATCTATCTATCTATCTATCTATCTATCTATCTATCTATCTATCTATCTATCTATCTATCTATCTGAATCACATACTCGAGAAGATCAGTGGAAATTACAGAGGAGTGCATTTATTTTAAAGCCAGAAAATACTTCTTTACGCAAAGAGTTGTGGGACACTGGAATAAACTACCGAGACATGGAATTGAAGTAGAAACCTTAACAACCTTTAAGAAGAATATGGATGAGGTGTAAAGACAGTTTAGCTATTAGCTAAACAAATGGGCTTGATGGGCTGAATGGACTCCTCTTCTTTGTCAAATTTCTTATTGTTCTTATGTACAACAGACCTTTGTGACCCTGAGATGGATGAAAAGATTTTCCACACAGATGGATAGAAAGATTATTTCATCACAGTGGACTCCTTCACTGATTTATATGTACTCAATTTCACAATGATGTATGTGTTCATGGAAATGGAAATAAACATATTATCAGTTTCCAGAAATTCAAATACATTGTTTCATAATTGAGGGCTATTGTGTGTAACAGTAAATTGTTGACTGAAGATTTTTTGTTAAGACAGGAAATCCTCTTTGCTCAGAGACTGACACAGAGATTTAAGAACAGAAGAAGACTTCCAAGCTGTCCAAGCAGATTTCTGCATACTCAGCCATTGTGTTCTTCCCTAGAATTCAATTTTGTTAGCTTTTCATTATTTGACCTATTCTTGAGAAAAAAGAAATACTGACTCAGGCAGCCATGCTTATTAATAACAACTGGATTTATGTTTCCCAATTAAACACATCTTCACATGAACAAACCCTCAAAACTTATAAATTCTTAAATTTAACGTACAATTACTGAGTACTTTTAGGTAAGAGCGTAATGCATATTAAAGGTGCTTTTTCCCTGAGTCTTGTGACTATGGTGACTTTCACATAGGATCTGCCTGGCTGAGGTCTGTCACAGGGTTGTGAACACAAGTCTCTATCAGCTTTGCACATCTGGACACTGCCATTTCTCTCCATTCTTCTTTGCAGAATTTCTCAGCTCGGTAAGGCTGCTTGGAGACTGAGATTGAACAGCCGTTTACAAGTCCAGCCACAAATTCTCATTTGGATTGAGATCTGGACACTGACTGGGCTAATTTGGGACATTCACATTGTTGAGTGTGGGAAAGGTGCAATATAAATGAAATGTTATTATTATTATTGTTATTGTTAGTTTTTAAGCATTCCTGTTATACTACACTTTGGGCAGTGCCAATTGTCCTCAGTTTGGGGTAAATGCCTATAAAAAGTATTCACCTCCTTGAAAGTTTTCACATTTTATTATTGTACAACATTAAATTATAGTGAATTGAATTTGGATTTTATGACATTGAGCAAAGGACAAAGACTCTTTAATGTCAAAGTAAAGAGAGAGTTTTGCAAATTAATCTAAATTAATTAGAAATACAAAATTCAAAGTAATTTAGTGCTTAATATAACACCCCTAAACCATCACTGGTGCATTCAATTGCTTTTGGAAGTCCGATAATTAGTTCAATGGAGATCACCTGTCTGGGGTTTCAGCCAATTGTAGTCTAATTGCACCTTATCTGGAAGGTGTAGCTTGTGAGGAGTCGGTATAGTGAGCTGATCTACACAATGAAGACAAAAGGACACTCCAAGCAACAGGTGACTGAAAAGTACAAGCCAGGGGATTGAGCCAAGAAAATATCCAAGTCACTGAATATCCCTTGGAGTCCAGTGAAAGTGATCATTAAGAAATGGAAAGAGTATGGCACAGTTGTAAATCTGTTTAAAGCAGGCAAACCACAAAAATAGAGTTATCCTGAAAGAAGAAGAAGAAGACAAGTGAGGAAGGTTATCAAGAGACTTATGAGAACTCTGAAGGAGTTATAAACTACTATGACTTGGATTGGAGAGACTGTGCAGACAGCAATTATTGCTCAGGTACTTCACCAGTTGCACCTTTTTAGGAGAGCATCAAAGGGTAAAATCTCTCATGACATCTCAGCTATAGTTTGTCAAAATGCACATGTGAGACTCTGAAGGAGGTTCTAAGGTCTGATGAGAGCTAAATCAGGCTGAACTGCCATTAGACTAAACCCCATGTGTGGTGTACTGCACATTATCAAAAACATATAATCATTTCATCTGTAGAGCATTGTTGTGGCAGCATCATGCTGCAGTGTTGCTTCATACAGCAGGCCATAGAAGGCCTGCAAGGGTAAAACAAATGCATCAAAATATAGAGAAACCCTGACTTGATGCAATCTGCAAGAAGCCTACACCTTCGGAGATGATTTCTTATGCAGCTGAAAAATGATGTGAATGTCCTGGGGCCTCATGTATAACGCCGTGCATAGAATTCACACTATAACATGGCATATGGACAAAAGCGGAAATGTGCTTACACACAAAAAAAACATACATAAATCTGTGCGTACGTCAACTTCCATGTTCTTCAGCTACATAAATCCCGGTCAGCATTAAAAGTAACGCACATGCACATACCTGCTGTCCCATCCCAACTCCATCCAGAATTACGCCTCTTTGAATATGCAAATCAATATAAATAGCCCTTAAGCTCAGCCTTCTGTGAAAAGACAATGGCAAATGCACGGGGGAAAATAGAAGAATTTCAGTGAATACCAAGTGGAGGCAAGGAAAAATGTGCTATTTGTTGGTTTAAACAGTGGTATAAACAACAAAAGGAAGCTGATCGAGTAACATAGCGTGTAGGAGAAACTCGAAAGCTCAAGTTCATAGAGTCGCACAGTGCCCAGAATAAAAAAGAAGTTGTCCTATATCAAAGTCGCCATGAAAAGGTGAGTCGTAGCCCACCTTCTGAGTGTCATGTGAAATCTTATTAGAGTACAGAAAAAAAAAAGGCACACAGTGGGGAAAAAAATCACGAAATTTCCACTTTAATCACGTAGTTTATTTTGACATTAAAGTAGAACATCATAAACTTAATCTTATAATCGTTTAATTTACTAGTTTCTCAAATCCCATCGTACCTAAAGTAGCATGTTAAATGCTTTGTTTTGTATTTGATCTTCTATGTGCTCTATGTGTGTGAATCACTACGTGCTTCCGGGCTTTCTCTTCCTCCGACAGGACACAGAATCCATTACATTCGTAATATTACAGCTCTCTGAATAATTTAAATACTGAGATGTATACTTGATATCATTTTCATGATGAATAGAAATAAAGCATGTATTAAACATGGGAACATGGTGGAGCAGTGATTGTTCATATCTCACGCAAGAGGCTTGCTGCGCCATGTGCAACCTTCGATGAAATAATTTATTACAGAAGTACTGTCTCTTTCAAACGTACTAACCTCCAATTCCTGTCCTTCCTTTTCTTTCTCCAAATACCCAATCGCCACACAATCAGCACTGTTATAGATGTTAAGCCATCTGTAAGCTTAGAACGGCGATTCTTCAAAACCTTTAAGGAACATTGAAATATCTTCGTAGTACATGTTTAATTATTCTATACATTCAGTGTCACGCCAGACCCAGCAAGAATACAGCGCGAGACAGAAAAAATCTGTGAACGGAGCACCAGATCCTTGCTAGCACTGCAACACCGTGTCCTCACATGTTTAATTATTAACAATATAGATTATTTAAATGAAGTTAAAGTTTTATCTGTATAACATAATAAACATATTTTGCTGCAGTTCATCTTAAAAATGATATCGTCATCATATGTAAATACGCGCTTTATAAAGTGACTCAGGTTGTGCAATATTGTAACAGTAGTGCAAGTTTACTGTGAGGTAATTGTACTTATAAGTACAAACAGTTCTACAAGGAGCACTTGATGGTCTGATTGAGTGCATTTAGAGTTCTTGGGATGAAACTGTTTCTGAACTGCGAGGTCCGTACAGGAAAGGCTCTGAAGTGTTTGCCGTGTGAGAGCAGTTCAAATAGGCAGCATGGCTGAGGCAGCGTGCGCTTGATGTGTATACCGATAATTCTCTGCTGTAGATCTGTGATTCCCCACTCAGATATAGTGATATAAATACTCCAAGTGGTGCAGTGAGAGTAATATGGAAAAAGATGATCCGCTGTGGCAACCCCTAATGGGAGCAGCTGAAAAAAGAAAAAGAAGGTGCAGTGAGAATAACAACGTTAAAACAGCTATGGTATTTGGAATACTTTGGCTATTCTCTGGACTATTATATCGTTAATTACAATCAGATGCATTAAACTAATAAACAATATGCAGTTAGTTTCAGTGTATATGATAAAGCCGCATCAGGGATGTGGATCTAAAAAAGAAAGGGTAACCACACAGGAACAGTAGCACTGTTTTGACGTTGGGTGCCGCCAGTCTGCAAAACCGAGCGGAGAACTTGCGTACGCTAAGGGTGGAGCTACCGTGGAAATGTGCGTGGCTTTACACCAAGTTTATACATCGCGATTTGAGCATGGAAACGTTCGTACATAACATTTTTGTGTGTACGCACTGTTTATACATGAGGCCCAGAATAATCATGGATCTCAATTCAATTGAAATGACTGGAAAAAGGCTGTACACTCACAGTCTCTGTGCTACCTGTCAAAGCGTTAGCAGTTCTGCAAAGAATGATGGGGGAAAAGTTGCAGTCTACAGATGTGAAAGCTGAGAGAGATCTGTGCACACAGACTGAAGGCTGTCATGGTTGCCAAAGGTGCATCTACTAAATGCTGACTTGAAGGGGTTGAATGCTTACTGTATGTCAGGTGGCTGCAGGTTTTTATTCTAACCCTTTTCTTAATTAGTGACTAGATTTTGCTGCTAATTAGCTGTTTTTGAATTAACTTTAATTGGTTTGCTCTTGAAGACTCAGGCCCCTTAATTCTTTCTTTTTCCTTAATTAGCAGCCAAATAATAAAGAGATACAAAAAGAGCCAAAACATGGCCAGCAAACTCTGTCCATCATACAATATCTGAAAATAAAGAAAGACGATAGTCTCAAGAATGTTGATCTTTTCAGGTCCCCAAAATATTTTAACAGTGCTCTTATACTGTAAATGAGAAAACCAACAATTTCGGAAATGTATGCTATTGCACAATGAGAGCAGCAACAAGCCATGGAATGAAAGGGCGAGTTTAATTAAAAACAAGAATTGGCGATTAATTAAGCAACTTTTTGAGTGAAATTGGTGGAATTTGAGGCCCTGACTTAGTTAGTCTTCTGTTATCTCACTCACTTCACATTTCATTTCTGTTTGGGTGCCATTTAAGTAAAGAAATGAAGCAATTCAGAGGGACAATGAATTCAGGGGAACAAATCTAAAAAACTAGTCAATTAAAATGAAAAGAAAAGGAGTTAATTAGCAACAGAAACTGGTCACCAATTAAGAAAAGGGTTACAATGAAAACCTGCAGCCACTAAGGCACTCCAGGGGTCTCATGTATAAACGGTGCGTACGCACAGAAATGTTGCGTACGAACATTTCCACGATCAAATCGCGATGTATAAAACCTAAACTTGGCGTAAAGCCACGCACATTTCCACGGTAACTAATACCTTGGCGTACGCAATTTCTCCGCTCGGTTTTGCAGACTGGCGGCACCCAGCGTCAAAGCAGTGCTACTGTTCCTGCGTGGTCACCCTTGCTTTCTTAGCTCCACATTCCTGATGTGGCTTTATAAATACACTGAAACTAACTGCATATTGTTTATTAGTGTAATGCATCTGATTGTAATTAACCTGCAGCAATATAATGGTCCAGGGAATAGCCATAGTATTCCAAATACCATAACTGCTTTAGCTTTGTTACTCTCACTGCATCTTCTTCTTCTTTCAGCTGCTCCCATTAAGGGTTACCACAGCAGATCATCTTTTTCCATATTACTCTCACTGTACCACTCGGAGTATTTATATCACTGTATCTGAGTGAGAAATCACAGCAGCAGCTGATCGGAAAGAGAATTATTGGTATACAGCATGAAGCAGACGCTGCCTCAGCCACAGCAAAACGCTTTAGAGACTTCCCAGTACAAACTTCGCGGTTTAGAAAAGTT
The DNA here is from genome assembly GCF_900747795.2 of Erpetoichthys calabaricus. Lineage (NCBI taxonomy): Eukaryota > Metazoa > Chordata > Cladistia > Polypteriformes > Polypteridae > Erpetoichthys > Erpetoichthys calabaricus. The sequence continues at coordinate 123,956,378 of NC_041403.2, forward strand.
TCATCCCAAGAACTATAAACACACTCAATCAGTCCATCAAGTGCTCCTTGTAGAACTGTTTACTTATAAGTACAATTACCTCACTGTAAACTTGCACTACAGTTATAATATTGCACAACCTGCGCCACTTTATAAAGCGTGTATTTACATATGATGACGGTATTCATTTTTAAGATGAAATGCAGCAAAATATGTTGATTATATTATACAGATAAAACTTTAACTTCATTTAAATAATCTGTATTGTTAATAATTAAACATGTGAGGACACGGTGCCGCAGCGCTAGCTAGTTCAGGGATTGTTCCTGCATTGCGTTGTATTCTTGCTGGTGCTGACGCGACACTGGAATGCTGGACGGATAGAATAATTAAACATGTACTACGAAGATATTTCAATGTTCCTTAAAAGTTTTGAAGAATCGGCGTTTTAAGCTTACAGATGGCTTCACGTCTATATAGCTGAATGTGTGGCGATTGGGTTTTTGGAAAAAGAAAAGTAAGGACAAGAATTGGAGGTTAGTACGTTTGAAAGAGACAGTACTTCTGTAGTAAATTATTTCATCGAAGGTTGAGCATGGCGCCGCAAGCCTCTTGCGTGAGACATGAACAAGCACTGCGCCACCGTATCCCCATGTTTAATAACATGCTTTCATTCCTATCATCATGAAAAAGATATCACGTATACATCTCAGTATTTTAATTATTCAGAGAGCTTATTCTCCGACACTCTGTCACTTGATCAACTTCCTTTTGTTGATTATACCACTGTTTAAACCAACAAATAGTACGTTTTTCCTTTGCCTCCACTTGGTATTCGCTGAAATTCTTATATTTCCCCCCGTGCTTTTCCCATTGTCTTTTCACAGAAGGCTATTTATATTGATTTGCATATTCAAAGAGCGTAATTCTGGGAGGAGTTGGGGCGGGGACAGAAGGCGCGTGCATGTACGTTACTTTTCACGGTGATCGGGATTTATGTAGTGGAAGAACGTGAAAGTTTGTGTGCGTACAGATTCCTGCATCTGGATTTTTCTGTGCGTACGCACATTCCCACTTTTGTGCTTATGCCATGTTATAGTGTGAGTTCTACGCACGGCGTTATACATGAGGCCCCAGGACTGACTTATGTAATCAGTTATTTAGTGTTTTATATTTGTAATTCATTTAGACCACTTTGCACATATCTGTATTCATTTTGACATGAAAGTCTCTTTTTCTGTTGATCAGTGTCAGAAAAGTCAAACTAAATCCACTGTGATTCAATGTTGTATAAAAATAAAATATAAAAGTGTCCAATGGTGTGAATACTTTTCATAGACACTGTACGTTCCAAACACATGCATGTCAGGCTAATTGGCAAATGAGGGAGTGGATGTACAATTCACTGGTTCTCTGAGCCTACACTCAGTCAAAGACGCTATACAAAAATAAACTTCATTGAACAGGTACCATGACCTGTTCTGCCTCCAAAACTTTAATAGAAAAAGTAGATGTAGGTAATTGATTGTTGAAATGAAACATTTTTCAGCTCCGATGTTACCAGCTTTGAACCTTTTTAATAAAAACACACAAGATTACATAAATTAACAGGTATGAATGGACTATTGGGAGACAAAGTCAGAAAGGCAAGATTGCGTTGATTTGGAATTGTACAGAGGAGAGATGCTGGGTATATTGGGAAAAGAATGGAGCTGCCAGGAAAAAGGAAAAGAGGAAGGCCTAAGAGGAGGTTTATGGATGTGGTGAGAGAGGACATGCGGGTGGTGGGTGTGACAGAACAAGATGTAGAGGACAGGAAGATATGGAACAAGATGATCTGCTGTGGTGATCCCTAACGGGGGCAGCCAAAATACAAAAAAGAAGAAGAAGGATAGAATAACATGCAGATTTCAGTTCTAATAAAGTGGTTCAAGAAAGGCATGGAGACTAAATGTCCTGTTATGCTAGTTGTACACTTTGGAATGTAACTGCTGCGGAAGTTGGAAGAGGGTCATTCAGGCATTAAGTGCAGTGAGCATGTGATTTCATAAAATACGCTGTATCATACAAATGTGTCATTGTCACATAAAGCCTGACATTTGTTTATAGTTTATCAGTTTCTTCCAAAGGATCAAACAATTTCAAGAAATGTATGAACAGTTGCTGATTTTTCCACTTGAAAATATTGCCCACTTACATGCATTATGAATGCATCAGGATGGCTACATATCCGCTGGAGCCTGTACAGTGTTCTCTTAATTGCTTAATCAAGTCAATCTGTGTTCACGATGCATAACATAAAATGAAACACCCACACCAGTCGAGAAAGCGATGGGTTGTAGCAGTAGTGTGAATGTGCCATGCTCTTCTGAAACTGAAGAGGAAATGTTAACAAGAAAGATCAGGATTAATAAGAAATGGCATGAATCTGGATAGCTATGTGCTGTGAACAACCAGCATTGTATCAAAGAAGTCTTACATGATCCTTCCACCTGGCTGTGCTAGGGCTTACTTACAATGGACAAATAGCACAGATGTCCACAGTACAGTGTGACTCACTTGTGTGTTGCATTCTGGGTAACCTTGCTCCTTGTACACAGCAATACAAGTAATAGGTGGTGGTGGATTATACCCCCTAGTTTTGTTTTACCCATAATTAATATTTATAGACTTGTCAAGTATGTGATAAATTTGTAACTGGAAAACAATGAACAAAAGATGGTTAATGAATGAGAACAGACCATCTGTTGAGGTAACAGGTAAATTGTCTCAAAATCATTTTCAGATACTTTGAAAAAGTTAGCAGGGCTAGCACTTCAATAAATAGCTTGGTAGATTCCTTGGAATTTCCATTGCTCGTTGTAGATACTTTATAAAAGTTATCAGGGCTTCCACTTCAGTAACATAGCTTGGTAGTTTCCTTGGAATTCCCATGGCTCTTTGTGTGTAAAATTGTTTCCTGGATTCTGTCTTCAATGCACTTCTTCTTAATTTCCAGTCTTTGACCTCCACTACGTGTTTCATTATTTAACAGAAAGAATTCTGCTGGAAAGCCGCCAATGTTGAGGAATGTTGCTGTGACTTTTACAAGATGGGCAGGATGTTCATTGTGTCATATTGTACTTTTTTTTTTTTTGACTGTCTCACAACTGACGAATGACTCATGTTAAGGTAGCTCACCTAACGAGTGACAAAGGAGTGGAAAAATGGCATTTAATAAGTGAAAGGTGGAGTACACCTGTTTATCTGGGTGGTGAGGTTGTGTTTACACAACTAGTGACCTTCATTAAGGGTTTATCTGCTAAAAAGATCCTGCATGAGTATCTACATATTAGTAAGAAATAGATTCAGAATGTATATTTGAGCCTACAAGTCAGCAGATATGTAAATAATGGATTTGTGATTGGTCTCCCAGCTTTGCCCTCAGTCTACATGCACCATACCAAGACCTTTTCAGAATTATGTGGATCCTTTTATTTTCCTCGATTTCATTATCTTTAGCATATTTATCCTAACTGACTTACAAATTACAAATATATAATTGTATATTTGTACAGAGAAGGCACTAGCAGGGTCACGTAGTGAGCCTGTGGCGGGCAGATTACAGAGCTGTAGGAAAATGTGTAAACTGATTGATTGATTATCAGATTCAGTTAATTAATTATCAGATTTGCCACTGGCAATGCCAGTAATTAATTAAATTAAACTGAAGCACACTCAAATTATAAAACAGAATAATATAATGAATTAATAAACGCAAAGATTATAGAGAATGATAAAAACATACATATTGGCATAGGAGACAGGATGCATGGCAGACCAGACAGACAAACGTCTAACACAGAAGAGGCTGGCTGTTTCCTGGTTATTTCGAGTTTGGATTTATCTTGGCACAGATAACAGTTTCAGAATATTAAGTCTTCAAGGATGATGTCGGATGCTGTGTGGAGATGAGTCTTGTTCCTCTGTTCTTTTTGATGGTTACTCTTTGTCTTTTCTGCATGCTCCTTCATCTGTGGTTTTGATGCTACCTTCATAGGGAAAAGCATTGCTCTTCCTGGCTCAAGAGTGAAGTTCTTTTCCTGAAATAATGGGCACTTTTCAGTCACTGGCACAGAGCTTGGTTTAGCTGAGTGGTTCTTAGAGATAGTACAGGGCATCGAGTTCCAAGGATCTATGAAGAGTAGTTTCCATACCAAAGAACATTGGTGATTGTTTTTCTCTTAATACATTTTATTTATATAGCACCTTTCCCATGCTCAAGGCACTTAACAGTGATAGAACAGCAGGGTATACAGTATATAGTGTTTTACAAACCAGATAAATAAATAAAGAAGATTAAGACAATAAATTCAGAAAAAAAAGCCTAACAGACAACATAATTGATGGTCTAGCACACACACATACGTAGGTTTCATGAGCATCTTGACATAAAGGTAAACTGAGAGAAGGGTAGTAAAGTCAAGTAGAGCTAAAAGCCTTCCTGAAAAGATGAGTTTTGAGTTGTTTTTTAAAAGAATTCATGGAGTCAGCTGACCTGATTAATTTCGGTAGGTCATTCCAGAGTCTGGACGCTACGCAGCTGAAGGCCCTGTCACACATGGAGTGTAGATTAGTGTGGGGTACAACAAGATTGCCAGAATCAGAGGACCTTAGTGGGTGGGCAGGCACATAGTGATGGAGAAGGTCACTGATGTAGTTTGGCGCGAGGTTATTTAAGGCTTTGTAAGTTATTAGTAGGATTTTATATTCGATTCTGTAAGACACAGGGAGCCAGTGAAGACGGAGCAGGATTGGTGTGATGTGCTCACTGCTGCTGGTTCGAGTAAGGACTCTTGCAGCCGTGTTTTGAATAAGCTGGAGCTGTGATATAAGATTAGAAAGGGCACCTGCCAGTAGGGAATTACAATAATCGATGTGGGATGTGATAAAAGCATGGACATGTTTCTCAGCATTAGAGAAGGAGAGGAAGGAGCGAACACGGGATATGTTACGGAGGTGAAAGTAAGAAAGTTTTTTAATGTGGTTTATGTGGGCGGAATAAGAAAGGAAGGAATCAAAATGACACCAAGATTTTTTACAGTAGAGGGAGGTCTGATGAGATCACCACCAAGATGGAGTGGGAAGGAGCTCATTTTATTAAGTTGCGCTTTAGTCCAAATTTGCAGGAGGTCAGTTTTGTTGCAATTTAATTTTAAAGAGTTCTGCTCCATCCAGGTATTAATTTCACTGAGGCAGGTTGTGAGCTGAGAAAGCTCTGATGAAGTTCCACTTTTAACACTTAAATAAAGTTGAGTATTGTCTGCATAAAAATGATAACCCAGTCCATAGCTGCAAATAATAATAATTCATTACATTTATATAGCGCTTTTCTCAGTACTCAAAGCGCTATCCCCACAGGGAGGAACTGGGAAGCGAACCCACAATCTTCCACAGTCTCCTTACTGCAAAGCAGCAGCACTACCACTGCGCCACCTGTGAGGACCAATGTGGTCAAGGGGAAGCATATAAACACAGAAGAGAAGAGGGCCGAGGACAGAGCCCTGAGGAACTCCTTGTGTGACTGGCACTGAGCTGGATCTGCTGTTGCCAAGACTAACAAACTCTTGCCTGTCAGTCAGATAGGACTTGAACCACTGGAGGGCAGTGCCAGAGATACCCAGCATGTTCTCCATTCTGGACAGTAGGATGTCGTGTCTGACTGTGTCAAATGCTGCACTGAGGTCTAATAGAATTAAAATGCTGGTTTGTCCAGAGTCTGCTGCCATAAGCAAATCATTGGTTACCCGTAGCAGAGCAGTTTTACAGCTGTGCCGCGCCCTGAAACCAGACTGAAAGGGTTCTATCAAATTATTAGAGGTTAGGTAATTGGTGAGTTGGGAAGCTACAACACGCTCAAGAACTTTTGACAGAAAAGGTAAGTGGAAAATAGGCCGGAAGTTGTTAAGATTGTCAGCATCAAGACCAGACTTTTTTAACATTGGGTTACAGAAGCGATTTTAAAAGTGAGCGGCACAGAGCCAGTGTCAATGGATGAGTTTATTATTGTTGTAACAGTCATGATTATGGCATGAAGGCAGGATTTAAGTAGTGTGCTGGGGATGGGGTCCAGTACACAAGTAGTCGGCTTTATTTTACAAAGCAGGTTATTAACAAATGCAGATGTGACTGGTGAGAACTTAAAGAAGGAGCTGGATGGAGTGGGAAAAGAGGAAGAGATATAAACAGATGATGCATTTATGTTAGTTGAATTATTTAGATCTTTAATTTTGCTACAGAAAAAGTGGAGGAATTCCTCACTGACTTCAGTAGAAGAGATAGTTGGGTCAGATGCGGGTTCGATTAGTTTATTAACTACAGAAAAAAAATCCTTGGGTTATCATGGCCACCTTCTATTATTCTGCCATAATGGGTGTTCTTGGCAGCAGTTAGTGCTTCTTTGTAAGCTTTTTGGTGGTCAGAGAAAGCCTGGATGTGCACGGTGAGGCCAGTCTTACGTAACATTCTCTCAAGGCGTCGGCCAGCTGTTTCATAGATCGCAATTCTGAATTATACCAAGGTGCTGAAAGCTTAAAGGAAACATCCTTATGTTTTAAAGGAGCTGTTTTATCTAATGCTGAATGAAGGGCTGAGTTATAGTGGTCAACAAGACTATCTAGTGTTGACGGAATAGGTGCAGACAGTAAAAGATCAGAAATGGATCCAGAAAGGATAGAGGGACAGATATTTTTAAGGTTTCTGTAAGAAATTTGTCGTTTACAGGTAAGAGGAGGGAGAGATAATGAGACAGTGAAAAGCACTGCTTTATGGTCAGAGAGTCCCAAATCAGTGCTGTAAATGTTGGCAACAGATAATCCAGATGTTGTCACACACATGCACATGGGAGGCAGCTAAAGTTATTGAGTGAAGGCAGTTCTGAGGCATGCCGGGATGTGGCAGAGTGCACTGACTCTTTTTCTCCCTTTCCTGTAGACCATACATGGGAGATTCCACCTGGCTCTTTTGACGTCACTTCCGGGACCGAGCCAATGGAAGGAGACCTTACCGGCTTCGGCCCCTGCGTTGTCACGTCCGGGCTCAAACCTATGGTTGAAGAACATGGGTCCGATCCTTATGACCTCACTTCCTGTCTTCCCTTTTAAAAGCCTGCATCTTTTCCCTATGCCCTCAGTCTTGTTTTGGACTCTGTTGTGAGCACATCAGTGCTGTATTTCAAAAGAAAGCAACTTTGCAGCCAGGAGAACAAATTATACGGGTGGCTGCCCCAAACCTTTATGTGATTATGTCTCATTTTTGTGACAATGTACAGATCAGATCCAATATATGACCACCAGAGTGGGTGGGAAAATCAACATGTTGTGTCACGTCAAAACAGTCCAGTAAGGATAGGAATTCACTTCTCAGTTTAGATGTGGTAATGTCAATATGGATGTTGAAATCACCAAGAAGGATAATTCTCTGAGAGTGAGAGCTTAGGTGGGTCAAAAGTTCAATCAGATTGGATAAGAAGGATGCATTGTATTTTGGAGGACGATAAAGAACAATGAGTGTGACGGGACCTGATTCCGTTATTAGTTTAAGAGCCAGGCACTCAAAAGACAATGGACAGTCAATTGGGATTTGTTTGATTCTTCAGAGAATGGGTGTCTTCTTGCCCCAAAGACAGTGTCTCATCAGCTTTCAGCTCTCCCAAGAGAACTGACTGTCAGCTTTCAGCTTTCAGGTTTATTTTTCAATTATGAAGCAATATGTCACTTCTGGTGTTTGAATCAAAGTCAATTCCATTTCCAGATCCATTGCATGCTTATAGGTGCCTTATTTTATCCATCAAATCCAACCAAAGTTCAATTAACGGTTACAAGTCTAAAATGAATGCCCATTTGGTCACCTTTTTGTCTGAAGGACCCTCTACAGCTCAACCTTTGTTATCAGATGAAGTAAAGAGATGACCAAAGCGTTGGTAGAGCTGCACTTCAGTCATTCACAACCTGGTTAAGTCTACTGTCTTAACAGGCCTTTTGTGCCACTGATAGCCTAGCAAAATGGGCAATACCCACTTTGTCCTAGAGAGCTTTAACTTCTAGGCTCACTACTTCCTTAATCTGTGCATATATTTAAAGGGGAATGGAGTACGAGCACAGGGCATAATCTGCTTACATTAAGATAAAATGATCAATCCAGGTTTTCAAAGAACAATCTCAGTTTTTTGCTCCAATGTTTAAATCCTAGAATGTCCTCCAGAGTCATGTTTTAAAGGGCGATATCCTTCCATATTACAGTAGACACCTGGATCTATACACTACCTACCATTGTTTTTCAAAAATATGTTTACTGTGGGATTAGGTTATGCTTTATGGTGTGAAACTGATTTGTGTTGCTATCAAAATTTTTATTTATTAAGTAATAATGTTTTTTGTATTTAAAAGTAAATTTAAACCTTCAGATGGATAAATGCCAGTGCTTCAAATTCACATAATGGACAATGTGGGTTCACAAGATAAACAGTGTAATGTGTGTGCGCTTGGGAGGCAGTTTAAGGGCTATGGTGAAGGTAGTTACCTGCCGCACCAGGGGTTGGCGCTTTGTGATAATGCCTTCTCTCTTCCTTCCTCTGTAGAACAGAAGACTGATGGCCATTCCACCTCTGACGTCACTTTCAATGTCTAACCTCCTGGACCTGCCCCTTCCTGCTTGGAAACCATCTGACAAGCAGTACGGCCATCTTTGAGTCAGTTTATTATTGGACTCCTATCTGAAAAGACGTCTATTTTATCTCTCTATTATAAAAAAAATCCTGGGAGGGAGACTAGGGAGACGAGACATAATCTTCTTGGAAGACAATTTGACGTCCCGCGAGAGACACTTTAACATCACATGAAGACAATTTGACGTCCCGCAAGAGACACTTTAACGTCACGCAAGACAAGGCAGTGAGACAACATTTAAAACAAGTTCACGGACATCTAACCAAGCAGTTGTTGGAATGCTTTTGGCAGAGAGACATCATGTGCTCCCAGCTCTTTAAGCAATGACAAGCGACAAGCAGAATACGCAGCTTGCCAGCAGCAGAAGGAAGCTAGCAGATGATCTGACCACTTCTCCTTAGTGTACGTTCAGCCAAATCCCCCCCAACCCCCCCCCCAACCCCTTTCACAACGCGAGCGGCAGAGAAGCGAAGTGGCAAAAGGACAGCTGCTGTACAGGCTTTTAAATGATCGACATGCAGCGCAACAGAAAGAACATGCAGCTCACCAGCAGCAGCACCAGAAAGACAGCAGATGATCCGACGGCATCTCCTTAGCGTGCGTTCAGCCACCCCCCCACCTCACAACACGAGCAATGTTATACATCCTGCGAGAAAGATTTAACCATGCCCAGGGCCGGAAATAAAGGATAAGTATTGTTTTTACAAAAGTTTTGTAAAATTATATGGGGTCACAGAGGTCCCACAAACCTTATTCTGTGTCTGCTTCTTGTTTTACAACAGATAAATGGCTGTGCTCATTTTCACTTTCTTTCTACTGCAGAACAATTAAGAAGTACTGAAATTCAAAGAAATGTGCAAACCTGAAGGGACTCTGCACACAGGACACCAGAGTCCTCATTTTTTTTTCAAAGTGTCCACAATCTAATATGTGTTGCTGGGAAATGGATTCACACTCTACTGGCCAGAGGTGATTCTAAGGACTCTGGGGGCCTGAATCTAAAGAAACTCTACAGAGCCCTCCAAATCATCCTCCCCCACGTCCCAGCATGGTAAAATGTATTACCATTATTTTAGCACAAAGTCTACACTAATAAGATCATCAGGAAGAACACAAATCCTTTAATTTAATTTTGTGAAAAATGGATTATAAAAATAAAACAAAAGCAATAATAAAATAAATTTTAAAAATGTAAGTAAAAAAAAAATAAGATGCAAAATAAATATAAACTGCACATGGTAATAAAAATGAAATCAAACTGTACATTGAAATATTTAAATAATACTAGGAGGCTCTATCCCCTGCTTGCTTCACTCACCAACCCCCATGCGGGCGTTACGCGCTAGCCACCTTACAGCTCTGCTGCTCGCATATGGGGAAGCGGATGTACAATTTAAACAGATTGTTATTTTCATGGGAATTGTTACATTTGTATAATATAATCTATTTTACATTACAGCAAGTAATTAACCATAGTAAAAAATAGTAAAACGTAATAAATTGAAAGAAAATTATGTTTCATGTGGCATTAGAGGTATTCGTTACGTTATACATTTTCATTCTGTTTAGCTTTAAAATTAACATGCAAATACTTTTTAAACTTACACTTTTACTGTAGAATTCCAGTAAAAACAATATTTGGAATTAACTTTTCGTCAATATCGCTTTGAATTTTGATTCCATGTTTGGAGTTACATCGTGACAATGCAATGTATAACTGCCCGTGAGTGAATATCATTTCTTTCTCTCTAATAAATAAACAAGCTTTTTCGAATGTTTGTCCCTGTGATTTGTTAATTGTTATAGCAAAAGCTATTCTAACAGGAAACTGTAAATATTTTAATATGAATGGCATATCAGAATCTCCTTTGGTGTCTAATGTTTTTCACGGAAGATGTACTACATCACCTTTCTTGTCGCCCATTAAAATTTTACATGTCAGAATACTTTGAAAAATTTTGAATACAACTAATCTTGTTCTATTGCATAGCCCATCACTCATATATAAATTACACAATAACATTACGATACATCCTTTTTTCAACAGTAATTCGGCCAGAGAAAGACCGGACGGTATTAACAGTTGTAGATATTCTACGGGATTTTGTAAGTTAATGTTTTCATCTTCCGCAACATCACCACCAACTGTTTGAGCATAGTCTATTGATATGTATTTAACCAATTTGCCATGTAACTGATCAACAATTTTTGACTTCATCATTTCTCAGTGCTAGGATTGCCTGTGTACTCATTTCTTCTGTTGATAACACTTCAGAATGAAATTCTTCATTAAGATTTGGACATAATACAGTAAGTCTTATTTTATTGGGAACTTAAAACAAGGAAAATGTAAAAATGTATGAGCTGAGAATGCAGGAACTGTGTCTGACAAAAGCATTCACACGAATTAGAGGTGAGAGGACTGTGGTTGAAAATGTTTGAGAGGAAGGCAGGACTTGAATAAATCTCTTGGAAATAGTCTTGTGTCAAGATTTTCTTTTATAATAGAGGAAAAAAAAAGATATTGCAGATTTTGGCTACAGCATATCATCCACTATGTTCTCCAGGTCCAAAGCCCTTTAATCATTGTGCTCCATTCAAGTTAGAACATACTTAACAACACTCGGAGGGTGTCATGTTAACATGGGCTTCTTCTTGAATCAACATTATAGATTAATTTCTACTTACCACAGTCCTGCTTCTTCATTTCTTTCTGTTCTTGTGTTTTTTTTTCTTCTTTTTGCTTCCTGACATGTAAATGGTGTTGATTACATTTAACATCACTGAAAAGGTAATCTTAATCACAAACACTATTGCAACAGGGTTTGGGGCTCAGCTTAGTGGGTTTCAGAGTATCATTGTAGTGTGTTGATGCTATGCTTCAAAGGTGGTTTCTGCAGATTTGTTGTTGCAGTGCCTACCTATTGAAACAAGCGACCTTGCAGGGACATCTTCCTTTTCACTCCTTTCTTTTTTCCCTTTTTCCTTATTCCTAGTCTACATGTACTGTGTCCACTCCTTTCCATTGTAATATTTATCATGTTTTATACATTGTAGGAGGAGAATGGGTATCCCAGAGGAGATGGGGAAAATATATTACCCAGATGGCAGGCCAGCTTGACAATGAAAGCAAAATGGCCAGCAGATCAGAGAAATAACTTTGTGTACAGCTGACAGGAAATAATGGATGGACCAATGGGAAATGAGATTTGGGAGCGGTTCCATTCCCCATATGCCAGGTGGCAGTGGTCCTTATTTGGCAGGCCAGCTGGGACACCCGTAGGACTACTTGGGAACTGGGTCTCGTTGGGTCTCGTTAGAGGGCACTGTCCAGGGAGGACCTCCCTGCTTTCTTTATGGCCTGGAAGTGCTTCCCAGAAGACACGCAGTGGCACTGGAGGCATTCCTGGGCCCAACATAAAAGAAGTCCATTGCCTCAGAAGACAGCGGGCATCACTCAAGTGGAGGAGAGAAGGAGGGAGGATTGTGAAAAATTGTTACTGAACAGAGGAGTGGGAAGAATTACCTGGAGAGAATAAAAAGCCTTTATTTGATCCTAATAACATGTATTGCTTTATTGTGTCTGTGGATTGGGGCTTTCTGGTGGTTACAACATGTATTTTGGCATATTTTTTGCCACTAGGATTCAGTGATTAAGGTTTATTTTTCATTTTGATGTGTTTTGACAAAGTTTAATGTCATTCCTGTCTTGATTACCTTTGTTTATGCAACTTGTTTTGGAACGATCATGATTATTGCTCCGATGACTTCATGAAAGTAATGACATAAATATGGCAGTTGTTACACTAGATAGAGATAGATAGATAGATAGATACTTTATTAATCCCAATGGGAAATTCACAATGTGTTATCCCATCACAAAATTCTCTCTAGTATAATTAGCTTTTCTTCCAAGTAGGCTCTAGCATCAGGTTTTGGTTTTGACTTCCTTTTGCCTTTGACTTTTGATTTGCAGTTTGTCCTTTTGATTCATTTGCTTGATTATTCTGGTCTCATGGACATAACCCATTGCCTGTCTTGGCCATCTCTTTGTCTATGTATATCATTTCCTGTTTTTTTTTTTATTTGGAAATCACAATAATTATCTGACACTTGCATGTCTCGTAATCTTCATACCCTTGCCATGCTCACATTATCCTCTTCTTTTCATATGCCAACACTCTTTCTGCCCATTTTCCTTGTTTTCTTCCTCCCATCCCCGACCCCTATCTCCTACTTCTACCAAGGTTTCCTTGCATTTCCCATATCCCTAGTTCTCCATCACATTGCCTCTTATCCAGTATTTATATTGTACTTACATTATTGTTTTCTTCTTTCCCACCACATTCCTCTTTCCTTTTCTTCACATGCATATCCATTCCATATGCTCACTCTCTCTTCTTTTACCAATAGCTTTCTAAATCGAGTACTCTAGTTCTTTCTTTCTACACCACTCAACCTTTCCTCTTCTTTCTACATCCTGCTCTCTGTTCTTTTTCTTTTCATTCTCATACCACAGGTCTCTGTCCTCCTTTTCCTATTCATCTTTATCTGCCTGGCTCCAGTTGTTGTGTGCAGCTGTGCTGCCCTTGTGTTAATGTAAATAGTATTGTGTAAAAGCATATATTATATAGTTTTACAGAAAATACTGAATGGGGAAAACTATTGATATTCTTCCAGGCCTGGCAGATAATCTACAGGTTGAATGAAGATGTGATCAAACATCTTGCCCAATGAAGGCACTACATTGCAATGGGAAATAGACAGCTTGCCTGATCTGCAACCAGTCAAGCCATTTTGAGTCAAGTAGTAGCAATGTGAGGTGATGTGACTAGAGTGGGACTTCTGTACAAGGCTAACCTGTGCTGCAGCCCAGGGCCCTGTGGCCTACAGGAGCCCCAAAATGAATGAAAATGTATAAAACAGTATTTTCTCTTCAAAGAAATAGTTCTGCCATTACACTGACTGATAAAATCCTCATTAAACCTCTTTACAATTATGCTAAAGATAACTCATCCACCACTAGAAGCACACACACAGTCATCCCTGAGTGTATGCGTCTTCAGTAACCAGCAGGAGAGTTGAACTGTTGCAATGGATGGTGAATGCAGAAAAAAGTGATTTGCTGTATTATAATAGTGGCAGTGTTTCAAAGGTGATGATTTAGCATAAACAATAAACTTTGATGCAGCTTCTGAATGTGTGTGGTGTAATGAGAGTGCTTGGAAACTAAAGTTATCATGCACTGATCTTCACAACACACGATTGATGTAATTCGAATGCAGAATTGGTCTATTCATCAGTGATGACACCTCAGTTGTAGATGTGAAGCCAAACAAACAAGGCCAGTAACTCAACCAGACACGCACACTGAAATCAAACTACAGGGTGCTCATGTGGTCTAATGTCACTTAGGAAGAGCCATCTGGATTTCTTTGCACTTATTGTGTATAATAACAATGGATGTTCAAATGTACACTTATGGACCATTCTGGATAAGGAACTTGAGAGAAAAATGTGTCATTGTATTTCTTTAGTGTCTGCCATTTACCTTTCACTTCACAAAGTGCATACTTGAATAAAATGTTATTGTTGACAACTCATGTGAGTTGGAAAGGCAGGTTGATGATGAAGCAACACAAACTTCCTATGATTACTTAGTTGAATGTTTCTACACTGAGCAACAGCTAACGTTTATTGGTAGTTTGACAAGAGTACTTAAAGTCTGCAAACAGGTAAAAATCTCAACTTGTTAAGATTTTTTTAAAATTTATTGTTATCTATTTTTATTTCTGTTGTCACACACATGCGAATGGGAGACAACCTTGGGACTCAGCTGATAGTTATTACCCTCTGAGCCAGGGGTTGGCACTGTCATCTCATCCCTTTCTTCTACCTTTCTCTAGAAAGAATGATTTATGGACTGGCCTCCAATGATATCACTTCCAGTTTCTGGTCTACTGAACCCGCATCTTCCCCTGAATTTCCTTTATAAACTACTGTCTTGGGACAGTCAGTTGAAGACTTTCTGAAGCGGAATTGTTTTGTCCTTTTTATTTGCAAACATGATCATAATATACAGGGAACACTGTGGTGCCCCAAACCTTTAAGATCACTTTTTTCTGTTGTCACGCATGTGTGTTAGAGGACCTGCTCACAGGCACAGTCGAGGTATGTAGTAACCTGCTGAGACGAGAGAGGGCGCTGCTGCTAACCCCGCCTTCTTCTCCTTCTTTCCCCACAATGCCAAGAAGCTGCCTGGTGATGGTAATTAAGCCTGCCTCTTCCAGTCCAGCCACCACAATGTCCTGGGAGGTGACATTTACTGGACTGAGCAACCACTGCATGGAGCTCTGCTAGAGACGACTGCTTGCTGTTACATTGTCAATTATTTCCCACGTAATGGATGCACACCTTAGAGCATTATTTTTGTTTTATTTGCTTTACATTTGTCTACTGACAATAAAAGGGATGACCCAGTTGGCTCTGTTTTCATTTTTTATTAGTTTAGCCTTAACAGCATAAAAATCCTGATATTGTAAAAATAAAACTAGGTGCTAAAATAATGTTTTAAAATATTTTCCTCTCTCTTTTGAAACAGATAGTTTAAATGGATCATACTCTTTTTATTCTTAATATTTGACATGGCTTACTGTGCTCTGATGAGTGTCATGTATAATTCTAAGCTTTGACTTTGCATCCTCTTCTTCTCCTTATATCACTCATAATCTCAGATGCTGTTTCGGTCATTTTTGCTGCTATCCACACACCTAACGCACACTCTCCCACTCCTTGCTGCTCTTGTGTAGTGCCTCTTCAAGTTTAGGTGACACCTACGTTTTCACATTACATGCTAGTTTTCTTTTGTGTTTTTTTTTTTTTCAGAACATTTTAGTGGGGCCCAAACAATGGTAGAAGCATTGGGGCCTGCTTCATTCAAAGTATGCTCCTAAATGTGACACAGCATCGGCTTGTTCTCTTGTGTTCCTCATGCTCACTTCTCCTTTAAGCCAACTGCCAGGTTCTCAAAAACAGTAACAGCAGAGCAAACGAGAAAGGCTTTCCTTTCCTCAAGTGAAAGCTTGTCTGGTTTACAGACCAGAGGAAATGCCACGGTTGAAGTAAAGTTCAGTGGAGTCAGCAGCTCTGCAGGATGTGGGTTGTGTGTGTGTGTGTGTGTGTGTGTGTGTGTGTGTGTGTGTGGTATGGAGGTCAGCAGCAATGAAAAAAGAGAACAAACTTTACATGGAATTTCTGCAGAAATGCCCAAGGATCAGCAGTGCTGATTAATTCCTATGAGTTCCTCTTTCCTTGTTGCTCAGTGAGTCACTGACATTACAAAGATGCCTTCATGTAAAAAGTTTGAAGGGGACAGATATGTTTATTCAGGCAGTCATGTGCACTAGAGGTTTAATGAAGCAAAGAGACAGAAATGCCCGCAGCATCATCTGCAGTGTGGGAAAAAAAATGGGTAATCTAACACATTAGCAAGCCACAGGTCGCACAAAGCCAGGAAAGCATCAGTAGAGGACATGCAGTCAAAAATATTTGTATCTTGATTGCACAACACTCCAGTTTGGGATTTAGATGCACCTCATAGTCTGAGCAGAAGTTCATTCATCATTTTGAGGCTTGATTGCAGCATTTACTTTGCACAGACTCTGGAGATCACAACACACCTACAAATCATTAAATCAGCACACAGCCCTGCATAGTTTTGATTTCACATATGACGAAATGAATAAAAAAAGTTTTTCCTTTTTCAACAAACAGCTGGATTATTACTTGTGTATGCTAGTTGCTCCATCAACACAGGAGCCTACCCACTGCAGCTTTGGTTTTTGGAACAATCTTTAAGTGGGAAGAATGGATCAAACATTTTTCTAACCTGTGCTTATTGCAGACCAGGGTCGCGTGGGGGCTGGAGTCTATCCCAGTTAGCATAGGGAGCAAGATATCAGCAAACCCTTGACAGAGTACCAATCCATTGTAGGGCGAACACAAACAAACAAACACCAACCACATTCTAGGGTCAATTGAGTGTCAGCAAATCACCTAACTTGGTCGACTTTGTACTGTGAGAGGAAACTGGAGCACCTGGTTAGATAGATGGGAAAGACACTACATAACATACAGATAGATAGATAGATAGATAGATAGATAGATAGATAGATAGATAGATAGATAGATAGATAGATAGATAGATAGATAGATAGATAGATAGATAGATAGATAGATAGATAGATAGATAGATAGATAGATAGATAGATAGATGGGAGTTAGAGGCCGGAAGTGCAGCCCTGGGAGATGGTAAAGGGCCTTGCAGGGGGAAGCTCTCCCTGGCTTTCTTGTAGCCTGGAAGTGCTTCCAACTGGCCACATAATGTCACTAGAAGTACTCCTGGGTTCGTCTTAAAAGTAGCCTGCTTCCATAGCTCTGGGAGTTAGAATCAGGAAGCAGTGGGCAATACTCAACTGGAGAATGGAAGGAGGAAGATTCATTGGTCTATCATGGTTGTAATTGTTATTGGAAGGAGAGCTGGAGAGGTGCTTGGGAAAGGACTAAAAATTTTTTACTATCAACGTGTGGTGCTTTACTGTGTCTGTGGTTTGGGACTCTCTTGTGGTTACAATTGGCATAGTCGACAGGATTTCCTGGCCATCTGCTTGGTAGATTTTATTATAAATTTATTTATAAATTTATTGTAGCAAAAACCTAGACCAGTAATTCCACCCTACCAACACCCCACCTTGCACCATTGATGTAGCAAAAATCCATCAAGAAAACCAGCTGTCAGGAAGATAGTCGATATACAGTTGATCCCTGGTCACCATATGGGATCGTAAAATATACGGAGGACAGATGGCCATCGTACCAATTCCAAGTTTGGGATCAGTATGGGCAGGAGGAGTACATTGCCGGAAGGACACTGAAAGGCCTCTTCAATAAAGACTCTACAGAGTTACTTACTGTTGAAGGGGTCAGGTCCCCATGAAAACAGAGAACCTGTGGTAGGCTATCCTCTGTTTTTTTCAGCTCCTCAGCACAATGGCTGTGAGACGTGGAGAGACTGGAATGCAGCTGACTTCGCTAGGGAAAGCGAGGTCCTGATGGCTGCACAACTCAACTCGGATACCCTGCAGTATAAGTCAGGGGTAAATGTTTGAGACAAAGCTGACATTCTCAGCAAGGGGGCTTCCGGACTCAATTTCCCTAGTTGCCAAGTGAAACCTGATGGAGCATGTGCAAAGCCAGCGAGTAGCCAATGACTCAACAACAAAGAGGGAGATGAGCCGAAGTTCCATCCAGAGTTTACCGAGCCCAGACAAAGGTTGTCTCAATCTCCAGTACTTAGTAAGGAAAATTCAGTCTATGAGTTTGAGTTATTTAGAAAGAGATTAAGGAGATGGCCAGGGCTCCACTTGAGGCTGTGAACAAATATGTCTGGAGTGTCAAAATCAGACTGTCATCATATGTTGATTTGGCCATACAGGTAAGGCTTCGACGGTTATCGGTCCTCGGGTATATTCCAATAAGGTCAAAACTCTGTCCCTGAGTTTTATTTATAGTATTAACAAATGCTAAAACTATTGGAAATTGTTGTCTATGCAAAATGAATGTTAATGTACTTGCTGAAGTATTGCTAGTATCTAATTTAATATGTGGAAAGAATACAATTTCTCTTATATGATCACCAGTCATGACTTTGTCGCCAATTGAATGTTTATGCAGTTTTACAATTTGTGAGCATAATGGCCATTACATAGGCTTTACGATATTTGTTGACTGCTAACACACAACTGAACTACTAATGTTCTTAGTGGAGTGGATGTATGCAAGTAACTTTGTTTGACGTTTGCACGTTCAATTAGTTGTATTGACATAAGAGTATCATTGCTGTATTTTCCTAATGAAGATGAAAAAAATAATATATAGATTTTGTGGAGTTTGATCCCGGACACAGATAGATGGACTCAGAATATTCCTAAATACACACAGTTTATTTTATTTTTCCTGCAACACAAAGTGCAAAGACACATTTCCTCACTAACTCAGTCCTTATCTTTTATCTTTCTTTTCTTTCCTGTTCTTTTCTTCACTGCTTCCACTCCTCTCCTGTAAGCTCCGTCCTCTTCTACCTGACTCTGGCTCCCTGAGTGGAGTGAGGCAGCCCCTTTTATACCACACCCGGAAGTACTTCAGGTGTTCCTCAATTAAGTCCGGGTGTGGCGGAAGTGCTGCATTTTAAATCCAGCTCCTCTTCTGGCAGTACTTCAGGTTGAGGCGGAAGTGCTAAAGACCACAGCTCCAGAATTATCTCAGCAGCCCCTGGTGGTGGCCACGTAACCCAACAGGCTTGAGTGTTACAGCCCCATGCTCATGGCCCTGATGTAACCCAGGGTGACTGTCCTTTCCTGTCCCGGGGAATAGCTTGCCCTTTTCTTGGTCCCCTGCTCTCCCAGACTTCCTGACAGGGCACGATCCCCGGCTGTCCATTGCAATGTCTACAATATGATATATGGCTTTAAAGAAAAATAAGTGTTGAAAATGTCACATGAAAATACTACATGATTGCGCTAATCTTTTTTATAAATAGAATAGATAGATAGACATACTATGGTTTAAATTCACACAAAAAAGTAAGAAAAATAAAAAGAAAGAAAACTTCTGACTTGGCTGTCACAGTCACAGTGAGGCATTATGCAGAGTTATTGCTGTTGGTATGAAGAAGCCCCAGTTGTGTTTCATGACACACTTTTGCTCAGTGATTCATTGGGTGAAAGTCCTCAGTATTAGTGTGTCCGAAAAAGGATGTGTAGCATTGATCATAATGGCATTCAGTTTTGTCTTCATTCTCTCATTCACATCAACCTCCGGGGTCCAGAATGCACCTTTTAACTTTTAATTAACTTGTTGAATCTGTGGCCCTCTCTTGAAGTGATATTACTAGCCCAGCACATCACAGTGTAGAAAACTACACTGGGCATCACAGAGTTATAGAAGATGTGAAAGACGTCACTTTCCACATTAAGGGAACTCAGTTTTCTTAGGATAAAGAGCCTGCTCTGCCCTTTCTTATAGAGTTCCTCTGTGTTCTGAGAGCAGTCCAATCTTTCATTGATGTGGACCCCCAAGTACTTGTAGGAGTGGACCACCTCAACATGTACTCCTTGAATAGTGACTGGATATGGAAGCTCTTTGGTGTGGCAAAAGTCAATAACCAGCATCTTGGTTTTGCTGATGTTAAGATTCAGACAATTATCTTTTCACAAATAAACAAAGTTGTCCACCTGACTCCTGCTCTCTGTTCCATGCCCCTTACCAATACAAATCAAAAGTGCAGAAACATCTTAAAATTTAAAATAAAAGTTGGAGACATATCTAAGGAAGTACATTACAAGAATATAGGTTGAAGTGGTACAGACATGTGATGAGGAGAGACAAGAAATATGTGGGTATAGGAGTGATAAAAATTGAAGTGCCGTGGAAGAAAGGCAGAGGGAGTCCGAAGCAGAGGTGGATGGAGAAAGTAAACGAAGATCTGAATGAAAAGTTTTTACAGGGGGAGGATGACAAGGACAAAGCTGTATAGCGATGGTTAATCAGACACATTGACTCCACTTAGAAATGGGAAAATGTGAAGGGGAAGATGGCAACTCAATAACTTGATACAACAAACTTGTTGATCAAATGAAAAAAAAATTCCCACATAGCAACAAAATAATTCTTGTAAATTGTACCAAACACTACCTGCCACTCCTCCACCTGTGCTACTTGCTTCTCTTTCCACCTGAAATTTAAAAACGCAGTTAAAAGCTTACACTGCAAGAAAAGTAATCAGAGGAGGAAGTCAGGCATTCCTCAGCTGAAACACTGCTGGTGAGGTCATTTCTAGGAAGCTGTCCTGAGCATTGTATTAATGAAAGGAAATGTTTGCATTCCGTGAAAATGTTAAGCTTACTAACAATCGAGTATAAAGGATTATTGTTCAGCTTAAGTTAACTGTTCACCTTTAACTATGTGAAACACACCTCTTCTGATTTACGGGTCTTTTTTTTTACCTGTACAATTCGTTTATCTGGATATTTTGTACCATTATTGCCTTCTTGAATATATTATGATTTTTTTTAAATTATTTTTCACTGCTCCATCATTTTGCATTTTGAATTTAATTGCTGGTGTTACTATTTTGTGAATTTTAAAAGGCCACTGCCCTACTTTTTGTTGTTGGGGCCCAACTGCAATCACCCTGCTCTTAACATCACAACACCTGATGTTACCTGAACAGCTCTATTTAAGATGGTGCTCAAGATTTCAGATTCATTCAGCTTGTTATGTGGCGATTAATTAGCAAGATATCACTTTAGATGGTCGCAGGACCTTGCATAATTTTGATAACGATTTTGGTGTTTTGTATGTGATTGATTTTTTGGCTTGTTTTTGACCCTTGTCATACACGTGTGCATGGGATGCAGCTAAAGGGCCTAAATGAAAGTAATTCCATGCCAGACCAAGGACACTTTCTTTTCACTTCTCTGCAGACCAGTTACGGAAAATTCCACCTGGCCCTGAAGATGCCACGTCTGGCTCCGCCCCCAATGATGAAGCCATTTCCGGTCCCGGGCCCAATGACATCACTTCCATTTCCAGCCCCACTATTGACGTCACTTCCTGTGGTCTCCCTTAATGCCCTCATCTTTGTGCCAGCAAATCAGTTGTGGACTCCAACCTGTACAAATCTGTACCTTTAATCTATCCATTTGCAGCCAAACCTTTTACTTGTGTCACTCTGTCGTACTTCTGACAACTTTCAATTACCTTTCATCTCCTGGCATTTCTTTATTTTCTTTGCCGAATATCATCAAGGTAGAACAACTACAAATTGATCAAATATTTTGGCTTTAAAGAACAGACCGTTTAGGAACCCTAGTTTAGGAGACACCTTAGTGGCAACTAAATCAATGTAGAGTCGATGGGCATGGGCAGAGTTCAGAACTGAGCAAGTATGTAGTAATTCATTTTAAAATGTGACAAGAGATGATCACAGGGTAACTTTCCGTTATGACGTGTCATACACCATCACTGGTCAAAAGTGCAAAAAAGTACATGTACTGTATTGAGGAGCTGCAGTTACTGTAGAGGCCAACAGCGAGAGCTCTGGTTGATCAGGTAGGGTTTGCTAGATTCAGTATTAATTGTGTAAAATAATCAAAATAATCAAATCATAATCATAATCAAATAATCATAATCAATATGTTGGTGTCTCTGAGTGACTAACCCTTCTCTGGACTCTTTACACAATCCAAAAAGGCGCCTGGTAATCAAAAAGAAAAGCATTTCCATTTTGTAATTACTTGTCTTACATTTACTAACAACTAAGATAAGTACTGAAATACCTTACTTGTACATAGGCTTCCACTCCAGAAATATTAAAGAGATCTGACAAATAAATCTAAAACAATGTCAGGGTGCTATATTTTATGACACATAATTCTGACATCATTTTTATTTACTGGGTATTAAAAACAGGTCAGGTTTTTGCATATTTTTGACAAGGATTTTGGCGATTTGGATACGATTGATTTTTTTGACTTGTGTTTCACCCTTTAAGTATCTTTCAACTCTTAGGACTTCTTAACTTTGCTCACCTAATATCGTCAAGGCTGAACAGCTCCACATTGATCCCACATATTGACTCCAAGGAATAGAACATTTGGGAACCTTAATTTAGGGGCAAAGTAATCAATAGACAGTTGATGGGCCTGGGCAAAAGTCCGAATTGAGATGATATCTGATAATTCATTATAAAATGTGACAAGTGCTTCTCACTGGGAATCCTTCCTTGATGATTGCTATTTACCATTATGGGTCAAACAAGAATACAGTACATGTATAGAGGAGTTCTCAGTTCCTGCCTCACACACTTACTCCTGAGTGGCTGACACATTGTAATGCCTATCATAATGTTGATTGTTCACCTGAAGGTCTGTTTAAGTCTTATGGTGGCTAAATGGGTGAGCACATTTTACAGTCACTTATTAGGCACCTATTTAAATTAGGATTAAGTAGATGTGGTGGGTTGTGATAGAAGTAGTGAAGGTTATTATGAGGGTAGGGAATGTTGTACATACATATTGAATCAGTTTTAATGTATTATCATACTTTTCAAAATTTAAATACACTCTATTAAAAATGCTTTAAATGATAGTGGGTTTGCAGCCTTAACTAGAATAATTTCAAAACCCTTAAACTGTTGGATCTTTTTGTTATATATGGAAAGAAGTTAAACTGATATAGCAAGAAGAACTCAATTTTTCCCCAAAATTCTGTTTGGACCAGAGTTCAAAATTTTAATCTGCAAATTGTGGCAGAAGAGCCTCACCATACTTTCTGGAGGTAGCAGATGGAGAGGCCAACACCTTGAAGTACCTATTACAAATCCTGGACACACCACTTAAGCCAGTGTGGCGCATAGATTTTTCTTCCACTCCTTTGATTCCATGCCTCTTAAAAATATTTTATTGGTTTCTGGGAATCCTTTCTTCAACAAACTCAATTTAAAGTTCTCCATCCATCCATCCATCCATCCATCCATCCATCCATCCATCCATCCATCCATCCATCCATCCATCCATCCATCCATCCTCTTCCGCTTATCCGAGGTCGGGTCGCGGGGGCAGCAGCTTGAGCAGAGATGCCCAGACTTCCCTCTCCCCGGCCACTTCTTCTAGCTCTTCCGGGGGAATCCCAAGGCATTCCCAGCCCAGCCGGGAGACATAGTCCCTCCAGCGTGTCCTGGGTCTCTCCCGGGGCCTCCTCCCGGTTAGACGTGCCCGGAACACCTCACCAGGGAGGCGTCCAGGAGGCATCCTGATCAGATACCCGAGCCACCTCATCTGACTCCTCTCGATGCGGAGGAGCAGCGGCTCTACTCTGAGCCCCTCCCAGATGATTGAGCTTCTCACCCTATCTTTAAGGGAGAGCCCAGACACCCTGCGGAGAAAACTCATTTCAGCCGCTTGTATTCGCGATCTCGTTCTTTCGGTCACTACCCATAGCTCATGACCATAGGTGAGGGTAGGAACATAGATCGACTGGTAAATTGAGAGCTTTGCCTTATGGCTCAGCTCCTTTTTCACCACGACAGACCGATGCAGAGCCCGCATCACTGCGGACGCCGCACCGATCCGCCTGTCGATCTCACGCTCCATTCTTCCCTCACTCGTGAACAAGACCCCTAGATACTTGAACTCCTCCACTTGGGGCAGGATCTCGCTGCCAACCCTGAGAGGGCACTCCACCCTTTTCCGGCTGAGGACCATGGTCTCGGATTTGGAGGTGCTGATTCCCATCCCAGCCGCTTCACACTCAGCTGCGAACCAATCCAAAGAGAGCTGAAGATCACGGCCTGATGAAGCAAACAGGACAACATCATCTGCAAAAAGCAGTGACCCAATCTTGAGTCCACCAAGCCAGACCCCCTCAACACCCTGGCTGCGCCTAGAAATTCTGTCCATAAAAGTTATGAACAGAATCGGTGACAAAGGGCAGCCCTGGCGGAGTCCAACTCTCACTGGAAACGGGTTCGACTTACTGCCGGCAATGCGGACCAAGCTCTGACACCGATCGTACAGGGACCGAACAGCTCTTATCAGGGGGCCCGGTACCCCATACTCTCGGAGCACCCCCCACAGGATTCCCCGAGGGACACGGTCGAATGCCTTTTCCAAGTCCACAAAACACATGTAGACTGGTTGGGTGAACTCCCATGCACCCTCCAGGACCCTGCTAAGAGTGTAGAGCTGGTCCACTGTTCCGCGACCAGGACGAAAACCACACTGTTCCTCCTGAATCCGAGGTTCGACTATCCGACGGACCCTCCTCTCCAGAACCCCCGAATAGACTTTTCCAGGGAGGCTGAGGAGTGTGATCCCTCTGTAGTTGAAGAGAGGGACCACCACCCCAGTCTGCCAATCCAGAGGCACTGTCCCCGATGTCCATGCGATGTTGCAGAGACGTGTCAACCAAGACAGCCCTACAACATCCAGAGCCTTGAGGAACTCAGGGCATATCTCATCCACCCCCGGGGCCCTGCCACCAAGGAGTTTTTTGACCACCTCGGTGACCTCAGTCCCAGAGATGGGGGAGCCCACCTCCGAGTCCCCAGGCTCTGCTTCCTCATTGGAAGGCATGTTAGTGGGATTGAGGAGGTCTTCAAAGTACTCCTTCCACCGACCCACAACGTCCCAAGTCAAGGTCAGCAGCGCACCATCCCCACCATACACAGTGTTGACACTGCACTGCTTCCCCCTCCTGAGACGCCGGACGGTGGACCAGAATCTCCTCGAAGCCGTCCGAAAGTCGTTCTCCATGGCCTCCCCAAACTCCTCCCATGCCCGAGTTTTTGCCTCAGCAACCACCAAAGCCGCATTCCGCTTGGCCTACCGGTACCTATCAGCTGCCTCCAGAGTCCCACAGGATAAAAGGGACCGGTAGGACTCCTTCTTCAGCTTGACGGCATCCTTCACCACTGGTGTCCACCAACGGCAGGCACCGACCACCTTACGGCCACAGCTCCGGTCAGCCGCCTCAACAATAGAGGCATGGAACATGGCCCATTCGGACTCAATGTCCCCCACCTCCCTTGGGACATGGTCGAAGTTCTGCCGGAGGTGGGAGTTGAAGCTACTTCTGACAGGGGGCTCTGCCAGACATTCCCAGCAGACCCTCACAACACGTTTGGGCCTACCAGGCCTGACCGGCATCCTCCCCCACCATCGGAGCCAACTCACCAACAGGTGGTGATCAGTTGACAGCTCCGCCCCTCTCTTCACCCGAGTGTCCAAGACATGTGGCCGTAAGTCCTACGACACAACCACAAAGTCGATCATCGAACTGAGGCCTAGGGTGTCCTGGTGCCAAGTGCACATATGAACACCCCTATGCTTGAACATGGTGTTCGTTATGGACAATCCGTGACGAGCACAGAAGTCCAATAACAAAACACCACTCGGGTTCAGATCGGGGGGGCCATTCCTCCCAATCACGCCCTTCCAGGTCTCACTGTCATTGCCCACGTGAGCATTGAAGTCTCCCAGCAGTACGAGGGAGTCCCCAGAAGGTGTGCCCTCCAGCACCCCCCTCCAGGGACTCCAAAAAGGGTGGGTACTCCGAACTGCTGTTCAGTGCATACGCACAAACAACAGTTAGGACCCGTCCCCCCACCCGAAGGCGGAGGGAGGCTACGCTCTCGTCTACTGGGGTAAACCCCAATGTACAGGCTCCAAGTCGAGGGGCAATAAGTATACCCACACCCGCTCGGCGCCTCTCACTGGGGGCAACTCCAGAGTGGTAGAGAGTCCAGCCCCTCTCAAGGAGATTGGTTCCAGAGTCCAAGCTGTGCGTCGAGGTGAGCCCGACTATATCTAGACGGAACCTCTCGACCTCGCGCACTAGCTCAGGCTCCTTCCCCTTCAGAGAGGTGACATTCCACGTCCCAAGAGCCAGCTTCTGTAGCCGAGGATCGGACCGCCAAGGTCCCCGCCTTCAGCCACTACCCAACTCACACTGCACCCAACCTCCTTGGCCCCTCCCATAAGTGGTGAGCCCATGGGAAGGGGGACCCACGTTGCCTCTTCGGGCTGTGCCCGGCCGAGCCCCATGGGTGCAAGCCCGGCCACCAGGTGCTCGCCATCGAGCCCTACCTCCAGGCCTGGCTCCAGAGGGGGGCCCCGGTGACCCACGTCCGGGCGAGGGAAAACGCTGTCCAAATTTTGTATTCATCATGGAGGTTTTGTTGAACCGCACTTTGTCTCATCCCTCACCTAGGACCAGTTTGCCTTGGGTGGCCCTACCAGGGGCATAAAGCCCCGGACAACAGAGCTCCTAGGATCATTGGGACACGCAAACCCCTCTACCACGATAAGGTGGCGGTTCGAGGAGGGGATTTTAAAGTTCTCCACCAATTATATGTTAATCCCCAGTAAACAATATGCTTGGGGATTGTCAGCTGACCTAAATAATTAATTTTGCCCCCTGAACACCCCAGGTACATTTATGCATATATTTTGGGCTTTGTGTTTAGTTTTTGGTCTGGGTGCCTGATTTTCTTACTTCTCCTTGCTGCCCCACATTTTCCTACTTCTAGACTTTTCCTCACTTCATTTATCTGTTATCCAACAGGAGCTATTTGCGTTAGGAACAATTGCTACCAAAATTTCCCTTACAGGGAATGTCCTGATTCTTTTTCTTTTTCTGTCTGGAAGTCTTCCTTTCTTAATCTCATCCCTTTGGAGTTGTCAGCAGCGAGGATCAATGGGGCACTTGGCTCTTATATTGATAAATGGATGGATATGGTACAGGTGGTCTGAGCACTGATGTACCCTGGTCCTGGCCACGACCCTATTAGTTAGCTCTTCTTCCTTACAGGGTTGATGTTGTTCTTGAACCTGTGAGGACCAGCATGTGAAGGTGCCCACTAATAGTTTAAGCAAACTGTATTGCACCGCTATGATGTGTGTCAGTGATTCTTTAAGGGGGACAACATGATGTGTGTTGGTGGTGATTCTACAAGAGTAACCTGAAATTTTTCTGAATCTAATACACACAAAAATCATTTAACATCCACTGAATCAGATACTATGTATGTCAGTTGTTGTCTCTAGAGGGTGCTATTGAGCCATACACAAATGTTGTCTGTGAGTAACAAAATGGGTACCAAGGAAAATCTGCTTTGCAGGGTTCATAAGTAAGTACAACCAGCACCTTCAAATAATGGTGTGCATTACGTTTGTTGCATCTTGCATCATACCTCTGTTACATATCTGTTCAAAGTTGCATGTATTGTATCATGGTATTTGTTAATTTTGAGTTACTATTTTTCATGCCTATATGTTATTTCTCTTGACTTCAGTGATTTTATAAGTGTGCACTATTCCTATAAATGTAGCTATGTTTGAACATAGAACATAAGAAATTTGATAAATGAGAAATGACCATTCAGTACATCAAGCTCATTTGGGTAACTAATAGCTGAGTTGTCCCAATATCTAATGTAGATTTTTCTTAAAGGTTGTCAAACTTACTGCTTCAGCATGTTTCTGTAGCTTGCTCCAAATACTCACAACTCTTTGAGTAAAGAAGTGCTTCCTGGTTTCATTTCTAAATGCGCTTTCCACTTAATTTTCTTCTAATGTTCCTTGTGGGCAAAGCCCCCCAATTTGACATCACCAATCCTGAACCTTCCTTCAGGCTATTTAAATTGACTGAGAAAGCTCAGATGATGGGAATCATTCATTTGTTGGAGTTTTAGGAGTATTGTGTTTTCTGTGATGAAATTTCTGGATCACACTTTTTTTTACAAATTATATTGGAAATTGTTTGCTGTGGATTGCCTTTTAAAACAGCTCTTTTTGCCTCTCTTTACACCTTTGGATCTTTCCTTGCATTTTACTATTTTTGTTAATAAATCTTTCATTTATAAAGATTCTTTGTTTGCCCTTTTTACTACGATCATCCCTCCACTTGTGGGGCTTTTGTTGCATTTGACATTTCTAGTTGTTTTGCTAGCTCTCCATTTTTGGGCCTGCTCCAGTTAAACTCTGCAGGTAGCCTTAGGGGCCTAGCTGGCTTAAAGTAAGGCTCTGCTGGACATATCAGTAAAAATCTGGCCCTCTTGAGTAGCAGATTTGGGAGACCTCACACCTTTTTTTGCCTTTGGAGGAAACTCAAGATGATCAAAAATTATTGTAACAATAAAAGCACCCTTCAAACTCTGTAGAAAGAGTGCTGCATTTTTTTCCAAACGCTCCCAGCAATTCTATGATGCCCTGATTTGCCACTTGTTTTAGGGGTTTTCCTAGCCCAAGAATTTGAACTTTTTGCTTCTGACCTTTATTTTGATTCATCTGAATTATTTGCACTTTTTCGCCTTCCATACTGGCAGCTGCCATTTTGCTGTCCTGTCATTAGGGGAGCACTCTATGCTATGGGTGCCTCCTCAGAAGTTGTGACCTGTTGAGAATGTCCCTGTAAAGAATATCTCAAGTTTGCTTCCTCATCTGAGTTTTGTGTATTCCTAAACCTTTTTTGGCCTTGTGCACTATTACTATACTAAAATTCTGTCATTAATCTTTTTGGTATTGACTTTTGCTTGAAATATTCAAGTTCGATTTTTGTGTCTCGATTTGGTTCTAGAGTAAGTTCAGCTTGATTACTCATTTACAAAACTTTTGTTTGACTTTTTGACTACTGATTTTCTCCCGGCTTCCCTCTGTTATTGTGTTAGCTTATCTAGCATAGCACCATTAGAGCCTACTGGTAGCTTTAAGGGCCTAGCTGGGTATAGGTGAGTCTCTACTGGACAAACTAATGAAGATCCTGCTTGAGTAGCAGTTTTTGGAGGTGTCAATCCTCTTTTTATCTTTAGGAAACTCCAGATCATGGCAAACGCAATGTATGTATTCAGGTAGTGTAAGCTCTGTATGAGCAAATGTATTACACCTGCTAATGCACTGACATGAACATCAGAGCAGAAAAATGAATTAGCATTAAATCAACATGGCTGCTGCAATGAGCACAGCTGCAACAGTCAGTCAGTAATTAGTAGTAATCACACCACCATAAATTCTGGATAGTTAAAAAAAAAAAGAGTTAAATAAGATAAGTTCTTACATCTCCACTACTTAGGGCCCATGTCAGCTGCTGTGGGTAATTCTTTGAATTTAGTTGAAGCCACTGCGATGTGACTCTAGAATCAGCGCACTGTGAGTGATGGGCATTGACTAGTACAGTAGAATGTGGTCCTGCGTGAAAACAGGGCAGTGCAGTGCAACTCCATGAGAATTATGTGACGTGGAATGCCTGTCTTTCAAGACATTTGTGACATTTACATATAGTTTGGTTAGAAATGTATGTGTAAGGCAAGACATAAAATTCTAGTTAAGTCAGTAGTCAGAATATGATTACAGGAATTTTAACCACATTGTGTTACACTACTTTGATGCTGGGAAACATAATTTAATTGCAGCACCAGCATGCCTGTGGCACACATGGTGCATTGAAAATTGGAACTAAAATTGCAGCTTGTGGTTTAAAGTTCAGTGCCTTAGACCCTACATTGTCCTGTGGACCTAAATCTAGTTGTATGACCATTGGGTTGCTAAATGCTATTTGATTAAAATTAGCAAAAAAATTAGACTTTGTGTGTTGTGGCCCAAAAGAGAGCCCCAAATCACAGACACAGCATACCAGCACATCTCTCTATTATAATAAAAAATTCCTGGGACGAGACAAGACTTTTTAGCCTGGGAAGAGACGTGACTTTTTCAGAGCGATATCAAGTCCCGTGAGACGACACTTTGTGCCAAGAGATTTAACCACACCCAGGGCCAGAAATAAAAGACAAAGAGTAGAAGACAAAGTAGAACGTTGTAAAGAATTCAAAAACATTGGCGCGGTACACATGCACAGCAGGTTAGAAATAATGAAAGTACTA
Organism: Erpetoichthys calabaricus; assembly: GCF_900747795.2. Classification (NCBI taxonomy): domain Eukaryota; kingdom Metazoa; phylum Chordata; class Cladistia; order Polypteriformes; family Polypteridae; genus Erpetoichthys; species Erpetoichthys calabaricus. The sequence continues at coordinate 123,986,558 of NC_041403.2, forward strand.
AAATCCGAAAGTCTCAAAAAAATGATAGTAAAGATTGCATTAGCTCAAACAAACATAAATTATTACTCGGTGAAATAATGGAACAGCGAAAACAGATTGAATATATTGTTCAGATTTAAACTTTAAGTCGGAGACTTGTAGATCATCTAATTTGTGTTGCCATCAGGGAAAAGTAGTGTTTCTTCCAAATGAAGAGGCATATCAGCAAGAATTAAAAGATTTGTTATCTGGTGAAAGTGAAACCCACATATGCGAGTGGCAGAGAAGTGGCTGGCGCGTAGCACAGGCCGGGGGGGGTTGGCGAGCAAAGCCCCCTAGTGTTATATGAATAAAATAAAGGAAATTCCATAAAGCACCTTCACAGACATTTCTCTAGTAACGTGCCACAATTATATAATAAATCAATGCAATAAACCACCAATTCTACCTCCTTCTGCCCTTGAAGTTGAGTGCCACCTGCTGCCTCCCAACTCTGACTCATTCATGTGTTGCTGTGGGCTCCCTTTATTTAGGACCCAGGAGTGTTTCTGGTGCCATGTTATATCCTCCAGGAAACACTGCCGGGTCATAAGAAAAGTAGGGTGGTCCACCCCTGACAGCGCCCACTATCAACACATAAGAACCCCAACAGGGCTGCATTTCCAAATTCAAATTCCCAAGCAGGTGTCCCAGCTAAGTTCCCAGATGAGGACCACTGCCACCTAGTATATGGGGGATGGGACAACTCCCAATTCCTGACCATTGCTTATCTGTCCATTATTTCCTGCCTGACACAAAGTTATTTCTCCAGCCAATATGCCTTTGTCGTCACTCTGGCGTTCCGTTTGGGTAATGTATATGTATATTTCTCTGTCTCACCTGGAATGCCCGTTCTCCTCCTACATTTTTTTTTTTCAAACAATCACAAATATATGTATTTTATAGCATCTTTCCTGGTGATCACTGTCAAAAATGTATTTATTGGTACACTCTTTTTTTAATGCAGCTGCATAATAATATGATTAGATTTGCAAGTAGGCTGAGCTGAGTGATCACACATTGAGCCAGTGATTCAGATCTCTGCTTGCAGTCTTATCTCTCTGCTCTATGACCTGTGATAGGAGGTGGCCCTCGTGACTGCCTTTCATTTGCCAGTATGCTCAGAGAGGCCTAAAGTAAACACAAACGGTACATTTATTAACAAAATAAACAGGGAGGGATGCTTACAAAGTGCAAAGCAAACAGAACCTAAAGTAAAATGCTCCTGCTAGGCCAACTTGATTATAAATTTCTGCCTGATAGACTGATTTGGCAACATGCCAGGTACACCACTAGCACTCCCTTCTTCACCTCCTGCTTCTGTCCCTCTCTTTCTGCAAATTAAACTCATCTTCTTACATGGAACACTTCAGCTATAAGGCAGCTTCCTGGGGTAATGTCTGGCCAAATTCAAAAATTCCTTCTTGGTTTTCTACAGGGTCACCAAACTAGAATCACCTTTAGGGACCCTAATGTCCATCTTCACCTTAAACTGCCACACTGTTAGTCAAGCTTTCCACAGCTCATTTCATCGATATGTTTCCACTTAGAACTTTTGTTTTGTCATTGCATGGACAGAAAAGTACTGGCCATCGGTTGGGTCTCCCTCAACTCACCCTAGAACAGGCAACCAGCTAACCCTGCAAAAGAGCATATGCTTCAACAAGTCAGAAGGTCTTGAGACTATTTGACCATCTTATTGTGTCCAATGAAAAGATCTGGGCTCTTATAAAGCCTTGCGGCCACCTGCAATCTAGTATATTGTGGGAATATGGCATACCACTAGCCATCTCTTTCTCATTCTGATACCCCTGCCTGCTTCCCTTCTGCATAACCCAGCACATGTACTCTATTTACTGCTGGTCTACCACACTGTGCAGGTGCCAAGAAGTAAGGACAGCCATCCTGGCCATAATAAAGGAAGGATTCATGGCACCCACATCTTATAGTTCTGTGAAGCATTTTTTTTGAGTTATAGAGTAATGTTCTATTAATTAAAAACAAACTGCACAAAACAGGAAAGAGTAAACTCAGTAGTTATAGATGCCAGTCAGACAGGGACGTGTGTATACGTCTGGTTGTTTTTTTGTTGTCCTTTTTGATCAGAGGCTTCTCTCAGTAATCCTAGAACCTCTGCTTACAAAGGCTGAAAGAGTCTTTCCTGTGTTCTCCTTATTTCTTCAGGTATACCTTCATCAAATTTGAGTTAATCCCAAACATGTTTCCACAAGCTTTGTTAATCAAAGTCTGATAAAAGATCATAAAGCACTGGGAAGATGGGATGAGATCCAAACATCCAAATGCATAATCTTTTTAATTAACCAAAGTATAATAAAGTAAGCTCAAATTTTTGATTTTACAATGTTGTATGTTGGGAATAAATAAAAACTAAGACAAACTTTAAAAATGATCCAAGTAACACAGCTTACTGATCATTTCTGATTATTTCTAAAAGCTGAGTGTGTGTGAATGTGGTCTGTATAGACTGGTGTTCCATTCTGTGGTTGAAGCCAGGACAGGGTTGATTTCCTGGGTAACTATATTGCAATAATTGCATTAGCAAGTAGATTTTATTATTTAATTCACTTCCAAATGAATGAAGTTTATCTACTTTTTTTTAATATCATGTATTCATACTAGGGTGGTGAAAACTCAGTGTTCTTCCTTGCCAACACTCTGTTCAACACAGGATGCGGCCCCCATCCATTTTAGAATGCTCTCAAGCACACACTCACGTGGAGCTGATACAAAGTAAACAGCATTTTTGTGAATTTTTAACATCTGACGGAGTTGATAATCTCATAACAGTTATAGGAACTGTAAAGAAGGCACTTAGTGATTTGCAATTTGTAGAGAGAGAAGTGCAGCTTAGATTAAAAAGGCCAAATTGAAGTAAATATTGGAGAACACTTATCCTAGAGTGCCAAAGGAGGATAGTGAGTACACACAGTATTGTATATAAACCCTTGATGCATATTTTTTACTGCACACAGACTGGAAGCAAACAAGTATTAGCCTATAGTATGGAAATGACAAATAGGCTGATCCAAGTAACCTTAGGCCTTTAAGAAATTATTAAGGAAAAAAACTGAGTATCTCACAGCAAGAACAGTGATAAATGGTGCACATAAGTTTAGATGGGAGGATGTGTTTTGCTAATCTGTTTGAATTCTATGAGAAAACAACAAAAGCAAAGAAGCAGAGGTGTGCATATGATATTATCTCTCTGGATTTTCAGAAAGCTTTTGATAAGGTCTCACATGAGAGGCCTGTAATCAAATTAAAAGAAGTGGGAGTTCAATGTACAATCTGAAGACAGGTACCAAAATTGTCTTAAACACCAGGAACAAAGGATTATGATGCTTGGAAGTTTGTCTGAATTAGGTAATGTAAAAGTCTTGTCCCTCAGGGATTAGTGCTGGGGCTGATGTTTAAATGTTCAGTGCCTTCAGAAAGTGTTCAGACCCCAACACTTTTTTTTGCATTTTGCTATGTTGAAGACTTAAATTAATTTTTATTGTCATCTAATAGAAATCAATACCCCAGAATGAAAAAGCAATAGCAGGATTTTAGGAATTTTTGCTAATATATTAAAAATAAAAAAACGAAGTATCACATTGAGAAAAGCATTTAGACCCTTTGCCATTACATGTGAAATTTGGTGCATCCCATTCTATTGATAATTATTGAAATTTTTCTACACCTTATTTGGTGTCCACCTGTGGTCAGTTCAATAGTTTGGACATGATCGTCTATAAAAGTTGATCAGAGCAAAAAACCAAGCCATGAGGTTGAAGAAATTTCCTGAAGAGTTTAGAAAAAGGACTAAGTCAATGCACAAATCTGGGGAAAGCAAAAAAAAATGTCTACGGTCTATGGCATTGAAAGCTCCCATGAGCACAGTGACCTCCATAGTTCTTAAATTCTTAAATGGAAGAAGTTTGGAACAATCACAACTTTTCATAGAGCTGGCCTTCCCGCCAAACTAAGAAATTCTAAGAGCTCCAGAAAACCTGTGTGGAGATGAGAGCTATATAAATGTAATGAATTATTATTATTATTATGAAAGAAATATTTATAAGAACAACCATCACTGCAACACTCGACTAATATGAGCTTATTGCAAAATGACCAAATGCAAACCTCTTCTCAGTAAAAGACACACAAAAGTCTGCTAGCAATTTGCTAAAGGACACCTAAATTTAGTGTTATGTCTTAAAGAAACCTGGCAATGCTCATCACCGGGGCAATTCCATTCCAATAGTGAGGCATGGTAGTGGCAGCATCAGAGTGTGGTGCTATTGTTCAGCAGCAGGAACAGGGAGACTAGACAGGGATGATGGAAAGCTGAACAGAGCAAACTACAGAGATATCCTTAATGAAAACCTGCTCCAGAGCACTTTGGACCTCAAACTGAGCCAAAGGTTTACCTTCCAACAGTACAATGGTCCTACGCACAAACCAAAGACAACACAGGAGGAGCTTAGGGTCAACTCTGTGAATCTCCTTAAGTTACCCTGTCCTGAAAATTGCAGACTACCAACTGTCTGCGTCCAACCTCCTGGCTGAAATCACTGCCACAGGTGCTTTAACTAAGTAAATGCTTGTATCAATGTCATAATTCAGTTTTATTTTTAGTAAATTTGCATTAATTAAAAATCCAGGTTTCACTTTGTTATTCTGGGTATTGCTTTAATTTAGATGATTTTAGCATAAGGCTGCACCATAGCAAAATGGGAAAACAGTCTAAATGCTTTCTGATGATATAAATAAAAATTGTAATAACAAACTTGTTATGTTTGTTGATGAATCCCAACTGGGTGTAATGGTAATTCATCTAGAATTGGCTGGATTAGATAGATAGATAGATAGATAGATAGATAGATAGATAGATAGATAGATAGATAGATAGATAGATACTTTTTAAATCCCAATGGAAAATTCACATTACAGTGGGATCTGGACAGAATACTGACCCGATCAGATTTGTAGCAGACCCAATTTAATGTATTACACATAGGAAATAAAGTTATTAGATCTGAATACACAATTGGAGATTTGAAACTTGAATGTACACCTTATGAGAAGAACTTAGGAGTCACAGTGAACTGATCACTATCGACATCCAGACTGTACACAGAAGCATTTAGGTTATTTAGCACAAAGTGTTGAGTACAAGTCAGAGAAGGTTGTACTTACAATATATTACACATAATGTGAAGCCTTATTCTGGAGTACAGTGTGCAGCTTTGGTATCCATATTGCAAAAAAATGACATAGTAGCTTGAGAGGACGTATACAAAAGATAAACTAGGCTGTTTCAACTACTGCAAGGTACTGATTAGTTATGAGGAAAAATTGAGGAAGTCGAAATTTCTTAGTTTGAGCAAATGGAATGGCTGAATTGTTTAAAATGGTCATGGATCCCAGCACTATAGTTATGCAAAAATTTCTTGAAGAACATACGGTCACTGGTTGATTTCACACAAATGTTAGAACTTTTTCTTCAGAGAGAAAACAACAGATGCATGGAATAAATAATCAAATAGTGTGGTAGAGGGTCGAACTTTAGGGACCTTCAAAACTCAACTTGACGTCACTTTGGAAAAATTAGGTAAGTAAAATTAGTGAGCTTTGTTGAATTGCCTGTTCTTGACAAAATTATCTTATTTTGTAATGTTCAGTGATCCTGACATACGCCTCATGTAATGTGATAGAAAACCTACACAGACAGAGGTAGGTTATGAAGATGCCACAAAGTCAGGATCTGAAACCAGAACTTTGAAGGTATAATTTAAGGTATTTCCTCATTTAATTGAAATCAGAAATGGTCAAATTATTGATATTTTTGATTTTATTTTACCAGCAAACTTTGTGAGTCTCAGCTGCACAATGTTTCTGCTGCAAAAGGTGGCAGAGAATGTCTCCAGGGATGTTTAGCCCTTCATTATCTGGCTGTGTACATTTTGTGTACTGTAATGACTGCATGATGTGTGCTTATCCCTGCAATGTCCTCAGATGGTTTTCTAGGGAATGGTTTAATAGTTTTCAAACACATTGAAGCCCAGTTGCCTTATAGCTACAGAGATGTGTCCAGATCAGCCACTTGTTGTGTGGAAGTTGTATGTTTTTGCTTTGCTCATTTGGATTGTCTCTAGGTGTACCTCAGATATGAAGTTGTTCATTTAATCAGCACTTCCAACATGGGTGTGTGTGAATCTGGAGTAGTGGGATGGTTAGACTGGTAGAACAGTGCTTGACTCAAATGAGAAAGAGGTTTCAAAAGCTTGACAGATGCATGCAATTTTCTGTATGTGCGAACAAGCATAAAGACACAGTTTATAGAAATTCAAATAAGCCAGGAAATTTGTAAATGGTTTAGCAAGTGCAATATTTTATTTTCAAATGGCCAACCTGTTCATTTTTTACTCACAGCAGTTCACGAACAATAAAGCAAGTTTAAAATTACAGTCTTCTTCCATCTACTGCTTGCCTTCCTCCTGTTACTTAACTAACCACATCATCTTCTCTCTGTCACTGCCATCAAATTTCAGACAATTCCATTTTTATTTAAACACGAGCAACAAGCAATGTGTTTGGGCAAATTTGCTATTAATGTATCATTAAAGATGATCATAATACAGACAGCGACAGTTTCTATGTTAATGTGCATTAATGATGCATACAGTACAGAGAGCTTCTCCAGTGTATTGTAACACCCATCAGATTTATGACACTAAAGTGTTCACATATATTAAAAATGAATGGCCTAAACCTACTGCCTTTCACTGCTCTTGTGGTTCTCTGATGTCACACAATAGAGTTGATTGTGTTATTGTCAGTCGACTTCATGCCTTTCAGCTGTAAAGTACCAGGTGAAAACAATATTGTCATAAATAAATGTTACAATTGGACTTCGACCAATTCAAAAAGACATTCTAGATTGGCATTATAAAATTAACAGATCATATTAACCATTAAAACAGGGCAGCACAGTGGCTGGTGCTTCTGTCGTGCAACTCAGCAGTTCCACTCACTTTTTATGTTCTTCTAGTATTCTTCACTTGTCCAGTTATTCCAGGTTGGGTCACATTTAGAACACGTGTTTGTGTGTGAGTGTGTGTGTCAGGCTATTGATGGGTGAACACTTCCTGAAAGACACAGGTCCAAATGGGGTGGGTTTGAGGATACGACTGTAAGTGAATGAAAAGATGAAACTCTGGAGAGAGCAACATATAATTGTCCGTGACTGAAAACTGGAAGACTGCTGCCGCGCCCCCACCTCCCAGAGCAAGGGACAGGGCTGGACGGTGGTCGGGTGTGGAGGGCGGAACGGGGGGAGAGGGGAAGGACGCCCCGGGAGGACGCCTTTTCTGCCCCCTCCGCCTCTCCAGAGAGAGGGCGGGGAAGCGGGCCCGAGAGGTTTCGGGTCCTAACCGTCCAATGATGGGTCGGCACAACTAGTAATGATCCTTCCGCAGGTTCACCTATGGAATTACGACTTTTACTTCCTCTAGATAGTCAAGTTCGATCGTCTTCTTGCTGCTCCGCCAGAGGCCGTGAGCGACCGCGGCAGGGCCGATCCGAGGACCTCACTAAACCATCCAATTGGTAGTAGCAACAGGCGGTGTGTACAAAGGGCAGGAACTTAATCAGTACGAGTTTATGACCTGCACTTACTGGGAATTCCTTGTTCGTGGGGAACAATTGCAAGCCCCGGTCCCCATCACAAATGGGGTTCAACGGATTACCCACGCCTCTCGGCGCCGGGTAGACACACGTTGATCCATTCAGTGTAGCGCGCGTGCAGCCTCGGACATCTAAGGGCATCACAGACCTGTTATTACTCAATCTCACGTGGCTGAAAACTTAGCAGCTGCGATAGTTTTACCCTCCAGTACATTGCGGTGAATGCTGGTAACAGTCAGGCAGGCGGGCGGGTCAGCAGGTGTTCTCGTCCCATGGTCTTAGAGTTGGTGGGCATGGCTCTGTGAGTTGGCGGGCGTGGCTATGTCGTGCGTATCCCATGGTTGTCTTGCTTGCCCTGTCGGCTGCTTAGTGAATTATATTATATTATATTATATTATCCATCCATCCATCCATTGTCTAACCCGCTGAATCCGAACACAGGGTCACGGGGGTCTGCTGGAGCCAATCCCAGCCAACACAGGGCACAAGGCAGGAAACAATCCTGGGCAGGGTGCCAACCCACCGCAGGACACACACAAACACACACACACACCAAGCACACACTAGGGCCAATTTAGAATCGCCAATCCACCTAACCTGCATGTCTTTGGACTGTGGGAGGAAACCGGAGCGCCTGGAGGAAACCCACGCAGACACGGGGAGAACATGCAAACTCCACGCAGGGAGGACCCGGGAAGCGAACCCAGGTCCCCAGATCACCCAACTGCGAGGCAGCAGCGCTACCCACTGCGCCACCGTGCCGCCCATATTATATTATATTATATTATATTATATTATATTATATTATATTATATTATATTATATTATATTATATTATATTATATTATATTATTACCCCTGTGTGCGTCCAGTGTCCGTGTGTCTGTCTTCTGGTGAAGTGTGCATGCGCGGGGCATGGTGCAATGCTTCAAAGCAGATGCTTCAAAGGCCGCCTGACGCGTCACACAAGACAGAGAGGGCGGGACCTATAAAATATCACGCGGCCGATCCAATCGGATTTCTGGAAATGAGTAAGACTTAAAACAAAAGGCACAAAAAATCCAATTGGGTACTGAGACGCGGAGACCAGTTTCCCCAAAGAGGTGGGATTAGTATTTGTGGTTGTGTAAGTGTTCACTCTGAGGATGTCAGATTTACGATTAAGAAACCTGGCCTGGTAAAGTGTAAAGTGCCAGTCGTTGAAGGGGTTTTCCTAAATATACGAATTTTCATGATATTACAATAGGATGACTTTTAAAAGTAGATCTACTTTCTGTTGCTGGGGAGACACCACACATACAATAATCAGATGCACGCCAGTACAGATTAAAATACTTTCTGGGGAACTGCACAGTACTTGCTGGAGAGATGCCACAAGCACGATTATCAACTACACGCCACACATTACATCAGTTGCTGGGGAGAATCTGCTGATTGCCCACTGTTGTGACAGAAAATGAAACACATATTACAGACATCAAAGCCAGTATTACTGTCAGAGAAAATTACAGGCATTTTATGGACCTACAAACCAGTATTACTGCGAGACAAAATTAAAGGCACACAATACAGTGACGCATATTACAGCCACATACAAGCCAGTATTACTGTAACAGAAAATATTACGGACGTACAAGCCTATATTACTGTAACTATCTACTAACAACATGCCACCCAAAAAAGATGAAAAAGATAATGAGCTCCAGAAAAACGCTAAAAGAGAAAGACTCAGAAGAGCAAATAGATCTATAGAGGAACAGGAAAATGAGCGTAAAGAAAACTCTCAAAGAGAATGCACTACTGTTCTAGCGCCCGTTATTGTAACGGGCTTAATGTCTAGTATTATACAGTATATAAAAACCATGGCTCCTTTAGTGGACAGGAAGCCAGACCTATGCTGCCACAAGAATTAGGGCAAAGATGCTAGTGCTAGAGTGGGTACACTGGTGTCCTGGCTGGGTTGGACCCTGGGATAATAACCAAGCCGGGAGGACAACATAATGGAAGGACAGGGGGAGACATCCTGGTAGGACTATGGGCTCCCCGTACACAATTGGAGACAACTTCCTTGGGTGATGTTACCTATGTGGACACCCGCAAGGCACTCTGGATATTGTAGATCTCTATAACAGTCTTGTCAGGTTCTGTGGGGGCCACCAAGGGGTGCCACAGGGATTCCTCATCCCTGCTCTGTGGGACTTTTGTGCAACCTGGAAGTTCTTCCATCAGTCTATGCCTTAGCACCAGAAGTGCTCCCTGGTCCTTGATAACAGATGATGCTCTACCTCATCCAGGTGAGTTTGAGTCAGGTTAAACACTTTTTAAGGAACACTTTTGAATCTGAGTATAGCATCAAGTCAATGAAACTTCTGGGATTTTGATCTGGTCAGATAAGTAACAGAGGGGGTTGTTAATCAGTTTCAGCTGCTTTGGCGTTAATGAAATTAACAACAGGTGCACTAGAGGGGCAACAATGAGATGACCCCCAAAACAGGAATGGTTTCACAGGTGGAGGCCACTGACATTTTTCCCTCTTTTCTTGCTGGTTTTTCACTAGTTTTGCATTTGGCTACAGTCAGTGTCGCTACTGGTAGCATGAGGTGACACCTGGACCCTAGAGAGGTTGCACAGGTAGTCCAGCTTCTCCAGGATGGCTCATCAATATTCCCCCTTGAAGGTTTGCTGTGTCTCCCAGCATAATCTCTAAGGCATGGAGGAGATTCCAGGAGAAGGCGGTTATTCTAGGAGAGCTGGACAGGGCCGTAGAAGGTCCTTAACCCATCAGCAAGACCAGTATCTGCTCCTTTGGGCAAGGAGGAACAGGATGAGCAATGCCAGAGCCCTACAAAATGACCTCCTGCAGGCCACTGGTGTGAATGTCTCTGACTAAACAATCAAAAACAAACTTCAGGAGGGTGGTTTGAGGGCCTGATGTGCTCTAGTGAGCCCTGTGCTCACTGCCCAGCACCATGGAGCTCGATTGGCATTTGCCATAGAAAGCCAGAATTGGCAGGTCTACCACTGGTACCCTGTGCTTTTCAGAGGTGAGAGCAGGTTCACCCTGAGCACATGTGACAGATGTGAAAGGGTCCGGAGAAGCCGTGGAGAACGTTATGCTGCCTGTAACATAAAATGATTTCTTCAAAATGTCACATATATTGTCTCTTTCTTTCAGGTGTGCAATAGAAACCACAGCATAGGGAGAAGTGTGCGCACTGCAACAGGTACATGGCGTAAATGTAGGAAGGATGGTCCTTTGCGTGTGTGTGAACTGTTAACATTTGAATTTGATGATTCATATAGTGCTGAACTGACCTCTCTGTACTATTCTCTCCTCTGCATGTCCTGGAGTACAAAAGAAACACTACCATAAAGCAATATGTGGGGACAGGCAAGATTGGGGCGGGGGGACACGCGGTCAATGACTACAACCGCAAGATGATATGCGAATGAATATGAATATTATGAATAATGTTGCATCCGTGCCACAATGTTTTCTGAAATGTACTATACAAGTCATAAAATGAATTATTCCAAATATCATATATACCTACGTCTCTGTTTTTTTGAGTCAGTGCGGCTTTGATATCTTGGACCATGAGGTGCATACTAATTCAGCGTGAGCAGGAACACTCAATAAAACTGAATTAAAAAAATCAAGTGACGGTAAGATACAAAGAAGGCAGATTCACCAGCGTTTGTGTGTCAGCTTTTATCCATCCAGATCAGAGAATGTCCAGTTCCATTGCCTCAAAACACCACTCACATCTACAGTTATTCCCAGTTTCAGATAAAAACTAACAGCGTCAGATCCCTAGGGCGGTAGTATGTATCGTGATTGTGACTGAGAGAATAAAAGTGAAAACAAAAACACTAACTTTTACAAGTACTTTAAATTTACACCAGCTGTTACAGACGCAAGTCAGATGTATGTCTTTATTGTATAATATTAACAATAAGAGCAGCGCCCTACTCAAAACGGTAAATATACAAGGCAGTCAGGATCAAAACGGGGACTCTTGGTTACAACTCAGCAATTCTTACCGCTGCACCACGGAAGCTGTTATATCATCCTTGATCCTTTTGTGAAAGTGTTTACTTGATCTTTGGACTTCAGGCTTCACACATTATATAGTTTATGCCAACATTTTGTCATTTATTACTAAAATATGAAAAACATTTCTGTTTTAACGATGTGTTTACACAGATTATTGTAGAAATGGAACACACATGAAGTGCATGTGTTCCAAATAACAATCTATTATTTCCACTCTAAAACTCTAGCACTTCACTCCCAGATAATCAAGGCATGAGCTGGGAGAACTTTGTGCACATTCTGTGGCGGTGGGGGGATGGAATAGCAGGCTGCTTGCTACTTGTCTTTATTTGCACATTTACAGGACAAAAGACGCTGACAGAAAGGTGCAAAGGGATTTAAGGTGGGCCAGATCTACAAATTTTTTTCGTAGGCTTTGGTAATTTTAGTGTTAAATATTATGCACCCTCCCAAGATAGTCTCTGGAGGTCCACTGTCTCAGCGGTGCAGCATAATTTGTAACCATAAAGAATTTAGAAGAGATTTAGCATAAACAGTAACAATTTTTGAAAAAAAAAAGTTATACTGCAAGAAATGTGCCCACCATCTGGTCAAGTTATTATTGTTATTTATGGCACACAATTACTATAGTTTTCGTATATCCATCTATTCTTTCAATCTGTTACTGGATGGATCTATGGATTATTGAGATGATCCTAATTAAATATATCAAAATAACTCAAAATGATAAAAGCCAGGTCCCTGGGATGTGGCAGTGAATCCTTTCATCATAATATTCTGTTTTCCCTCTTTGTTCTTCATTTTTAACTCATTCTCATTCATTTAAATTGAACTCATTCATTCATTCATTCATTCATTCATTCATTCATTCATTCACTCACTTAATTCACTCCTCATTTTTAACTATACTTAATCTACTTTTATACATTCTGGTATTAATTGTTATCCTATTCGCAGCATATGCATTATAACATTCTGCATACCATTTTGCTGACAGACCCTGGTTGAGTAAAGATGAAGTAAAGAGACACATATCAAATAACCTCAATGAGTTACAAATTACCAGGCATCCTCATCTGCAATCTGCATATGCGGTGTCCCTGATCAGTGGATCTCCTAAGTGGACTATATGATCTTTAATTGGGTGAGCTCCCTAGCAACATGGCCAGCTACCTCACATAAATCTTTCCTTCTGTCTGAGAAATTCTCAAAAGTTTCGTAACTTTCAAAGTGCTTACCTTGTAGTTTCCCATTGCATTTTTCTCAGAATTATTTGCCTCCTGGGATTTTGCGTTCTTGGCTAGCCTGCAGTGACTGTTCAAATTTTACAGTAAATAAAGAAGCTGCTTTATGGGAAATCTGTGTGTCTTGGGATGTTCCCCTAAGCAGACAGGTGATTTTATGTAGCACAGGCATCTGTACCAGTGAGGTGGTATGGAACTTTGTACATCATAAGCACAGATGACTGCCAATTAAACCCATACAAAAACGGCAAGAACATGTGAAACAGATAGATCCTTGGAGTGGGAAAGTAGATACATTATGGCCTCCCACAATATTAAATGTGTGAAGGTGAGCTGAACTGGTAACTGTAAACTGTAAGCATCAGACATGACGAGTCTCTTTTCACTATACATATCCATGAACTGAATGGGTTAAAAAATATAAAGGAGGGTCAATGAAATCTTATTGGATGTTTTGTTCCACATAATCCTAATAAGTAGTTTAAGGAAATGGGAAACCAAGAGAAACAGAGATAATTACACAATTAAACATACTTATGTAATTATAAACATGTAATTTGGTCTTGTCAGATCTGGACTATTGCAACTCTCTGCTAGTAGGAGTACTGGTATGTGTCACCAAGCTGTGGCAGATGATATAAAGGATAGTAGGTGTCTGGTGTTCAAACAGCTGAGGCATTCATGTCATTCTTTTTTTAGATCACTACATTAGCACCCTGTAGCAGCACCATAAAGTTAAAATCCTTTATGTTGATGGAGTAGTCAACAAGTCAGTACCTGTATATATGGAGACACTTGTGAGGTTCTCTGCTCCTTCTTCGGCCACTCAGGTCAGCTGATGAATGGTGTCTGGCGCTCCAGACTCTTTACATATGTAGCTCCTAGCTGGTGGAGCAAGCTGCTCATCTCCATCTGAACTGCTGACTCACTCAATGTGTTTAAGGAGTCCTTTCAGACTCTGTTGTTTGGTGAATTTCTGTTTAATTGATATTGGATGTTAGGTTTTGTAACCTAGGAATTGTAACTGACTGGAATTTGGTTCTGAACTCTTCACTGATAGATAGATAGATAGATAGATAGATAGATAGATAGATAGATAGATAGATAGATAGATAGATAGATAGATAGATAGATAGATAGATAGATAGATAGATAGATAGATAGATAGATAGATACTTTATTAATCCCAAGGAGAAATTCACATACTCCAGCAGCAGCATACTGATAAAGAAAATATTAAATTAAGGAGTGATAACAATGCAGATATACAGACAGTCAATAACTTTGAATAATGTTAATGTTTACACCCCCAACAGGTGGAATAAATTTGGGCACCCCAACAGAGATATTACATCAATACTTAGTTGCGCCTCCTTTTGCAAATATAACAGCCTCTAGACACCTCCTATAGCCTTTGATGAGTGTCTGGATTCTGGATGTAGGTATTTTTGACTATTCTTCCATACAAAATCTCTCCAGTTCAGTTAAATTTGATGGCTGCCGAGCATGGACAGCCTGCTTCAAATCATCCCATTGATTTTCGATTATATTCAAGTCAGGGGACTGTGACAGCCATTCCAGAACATTGTACTTCTCCCTCTGGGTTTTGGGTCATTGTCTTGTTGGAATATCCAACCCCTGCGTAATTTCAACTTTGTGACTGATGCTTGAACATTAACCTGAAGAATTTGTTGATATTGGGCTGAATTCATCCAACCAGTCCCTGAAAAAGCCCCACAGCCCCACAGCATGATGGAACTTCCACCAAATTTGACAGTAGGTAGCAGGTGATTTTCTTGGAATGCGGTGTTCTTCTTCCACCATGCAAAATGCTTTTTTTTAAGACCAAATAACTCAATTTTTGTCTCATCAGTCCAAAGCACTTTGTTCCAAAATTAATCTGGCTTGTCTAAATGGGCATTTGCATACAAGCAACTCTGTTTGTGGTGTGAGTGCAGAAAGGGCTTCTTTCTCATCACCCTGCCATACAAATGTTCTTTGTGCAAATTGTGCTGAATTGTAGAATGATGTACAGATACACCATCTGCAGCAAGATGTTCTTGCAGGTCTTTGGAGGTGATCTGTGGGTTGTCTGTAACCATTCTCACAATCCTGCGCATATGCCGCTCTTGTATTTTTCTTGGCCTGCCAGACCTGGGTTTAACAGCAACTGTGCCTGTGGCCTTCCATTTCCTGATTACATTCCTTACAGTTGAAACTGACAGTTTAAACCTCTGAGATA
Source organism: Erpetoichthys calabaricus (assembly GCF_900747795.2). Classification (NCBI taxonomy): domain Eukaryota; kingdom Metazoa; phylum Chordata; class Cladistia; order Polypteriformes; family Polypteridae; genus Erpetoichthys; species Erpetoichthys calabaricus. The sequence goes on from NC_041403.2 coordinate 124,001,808, forward strand.
GCCTTTTGTAGCCTTCCCCTAAACCATGATACTCAACAATCTTTGTTTTCAGATCTTTTGAGAGTTTCTTTGAGGATCCCATGCTGTCACTCCTCAGAGGAGAGTCAAAGGGAAGCACAACTTGCAATTGACCACCTTAAATATCTTTTCTCATGATTGGACACCCCTGTCTATGAAGTTCAAGGCTTAACAATTTATTTTTTGTATAGCCCAAAATCACACAGGAAGTGCCGCAATGGGCTTTAACAGGCCCTGCCTCTTGACAGCCACCCAGCCTTGACTCTCTAAGAAGACAAGGAAAAACTCCCCAAAAAAACCTTGTAGGGAAAAATGGAAGAAACCTTGGGAAAAGCAGTTCAAAGAGAGACCCCTTTCCAGGTAGGTTGGGCGTGCAGTGGGTGTCAAAAGAAGAGGGTCGATATAATACAATACACAGAGCAGAACAAATCCTCAATACAGTATAAAAATATTAAAATAAAAAATTTTTTAGAAGTAAAAAAAAAATAAAAATTTTAGAAGTACGGAGCAGAATTTAACAGTAGATGATATCACATAATAAGATTTGGATATTTTTAGAGTCCTGGAGACCTCATCCATCAAGCTACCTCCCCCATTTGGCCATTCCACGGCTGAAACAGTGCTGGGCCAGCCAATCCAATGAAAGGACGCCTCTTTCCCACGATTCCTGCGATCCTTCATCAGGGATGACTTTACCTTAGGCAGGCAAAACAACTTGGCAGGTGGGCCGTGGCACCAAGTGCCACATTTGAGTTCCGAGAAGAGAAACAGAATAGGTGAGGGTTAGTATCCAGTTATAACAATCATGTTACTTAAGTTTTAGTGCTAATGACTAACAACAGAGATGCAGTCTGTACAGTTAATCAGCAGCTCTAGTCAGGATATGCTAAACTGAAGTAGTGAGTCTTCAGCCGGGATTTAAAAGCTGAGACCGAAGGGGCATCTCTTATAGTAGCAGGCAGACCATTCCACAGTTTAGGGGCCCCGTAACTAAAAGCTCGACCTCCCACTGTTATTTTATTAATCCTTGGAACCATAAGCAGACCAGCATCTTGAGATCTTAATGCGCGCTCTGGTTTGTAAGTCATGATAAGTTCAGACAAGTAAGCCGGACCTTGGCCATTTAATGCTTTATATGTTAAAAGGAGGATTTTGAAATCTGCCCTAAACTTAACCGGGAGCCAGTGTAAGGATTTAAGAACTGGAGTTATGTGTTCGTATTTTCTTGTTCTTGTAATAATTCTTGCAGCCGCATTTTGGATTAACTGGAGGCTGTATAAAGAACAGTTTGAACATCCAGTGAAAAACGCATTGTAGTAGTCGATCCTACTAGAGATAAATGCATGAATTAATTTCTCAGAATCCTGTTTATTTAGAAAGCGCCTTAATTTCCTAACATTTTTAAGATGGAAGAAACATGTTTTGGACAACTTTGTAATATGCTCTTTAAATGACATGCTAGAGTCAAAGATAACTCCTAGATTGCGGGCTGATTCAGTAAAATTAATTGGGATTCCAACTGAGTTAAATGATGACAAAATATTGTTATGATCAGCATCATTCCCTCCAACAATTAGCATCTCTGTTTTATCAGTATTTAAAGGCAAGTAGTTCTCATTTGTCCACTCCTCTAATTCACTAACACAACTAATTAAAGACAACATCGGAGAAACTTCATTTGATATAAATGAAAGGTATAACTGGGTGTCATCTGCATACGAGTGAAAATTAACATTATGTTTCCTAATGAGAGATCCCAGTGGAAGCATGTAAATTGAAAACAGTAAAGGTCCCAGTACTGAGCCCTGCGGGACACCATATTGAACTTCTGTGTATATTGAACTTCTGTGTATAATGATGGAGTACTGTCAGCACATTTCTGTACATATTGGCATCGATTTGATAAGTAAGAACTAAACCAAGCGAGCACAGTGCCTGTAAGCCTAACATCATTTTCTAGCCTCTGCAGTAAAATAGAATGGTCATTGGTGTCAAATGCTGCACTTAAGTCCAACAACATAATTGCAGTGGAGTTTCCTTCATCAGAGGATATCAGAATATTGTTTACAACCCGCGTTAGTGCCGTTTCTGTACTATGACCAGTGCAAACATCAGACTGGAATTTCTCAAATAAATTGTAATGCGTAAGGTGTCTGAAGCTGACTGGCGACACATTTTCTAGTATTTTAGAGAGAAACGGTAGATTTGAAATAGGCCTATAATTATTTAGTATGTGTGCGTCTAGGTCTGACTTTTTAAGTAAAGGTTTAATGACTGACACTTTTAGTGTATCAGGTACTGTGAAATAATGAACTACTGATAATGTTTAGAATAGGTGCTGCAAGAACATCCATTGCACTTTTTACTAGTTTTGTTGGCACTGGATCTAGGGAACAAGTAGTGGGCTTCATTTTAGAAATTAAAGTTAAGACTTCCTGCTCAGTTACAGGAATTACAACCAATTTGGTGTTGCAAGTAATCAGTATTGAGCAGTTACATGCATTCAAATCAGCAAAATTGCAATGGGACCCAAATTTTTGCACAGCCAGTTCTTCACATTTGATTTAATTTCATACAGCTAAATATTGGATCACTAATAATCTTTGTTCAGAAAACACCTCAATACTCAGATGTTCCTAGGAAATGAAAGACATACCACTGTTATCTTTTTTGTTGAAAGTAGAGTAAATTATTATGCAGGCTGAGAGGGGTTGTCAAAGTTTTTCATGCGACTATATATATATATATATATATATATATATATATATATATATATATATATATATATATATATATATATATATATATATATATATATATATTGTCACACACGCATGATTAGGGGCAGCCAATGGGCAACAAAAGGTGGGGGTTTAGAACAACGTACTTACACCTTTCTCCCTTCCACAACAGAAAAACCATTGATTAAAGAACGCACCTTTTGTAAGTCCCATGTTCCAGCTCCATCAAATGACTCTACTTCTGAGTCCCTTTCCATCGATGTCACTTCTGCCTTAAAATGATGACTTCACTCCCGGTCCCTTACTAATGACCTCACTTGCGGCTCCTGATTATGACGTCATCTCCATCTCTCACCATCATCGTCATTTCCATCACAACTCAATTCTGTTTCCTGTTATAATTTTCACTTCCTGCCATGTATGCATAAACGTCCCGCAAAGCTTTGTTTTGGATGTCAAATGTACTATTTATTCAAATTTGACCACGTTTCAGTCTTTCACGATTTCTTGTATCCACAGTGTCACATGTGCACTTAGGAGGCAGTCAACAAACCCTGCAAAACATTGCAAGATGAAGGATTGATTTATGGCACTAACGCCTCTCTCTCTTTCTCATCATACCAAAAGAAGAAAAATAATTCCATTTACTCACCACTCAAACTTCTGGATTCACAAAATGGCCGCCCAACATTCCTTCCACTTCCGACTCCTGATGACAATGTCACTTCCGGTCTCCCAATAATGACGTCACCTCCGGTCTCCCGATGATGATGTCACCCATCACAACCACGATGACATAATTTCCAGTCTCCCGATGTTGATGTCAATTCTGTCCACCCGTTCTGATGTCATCTTCTGCCACATCACTTCTGTCAGCCATATTTTGTATAAATAATGCCATGTTCCAGTTGTATATTGTCAGTTGTTTTGGTTTTTGATCACTTTTCAAAGTCTATTCTTTGCTATGTCTGCTGGACATTATACAGGATCATTTCTCATTTCTTTTTATTTTGTGGTGATTCTTTATTTATGACAAGAGACATTATACAGGGAATTCCCCCTTAATCTGTGCTATTTGTTTTTTATTTCATTACAATATATAAATACAGTATCTCACAAAAGTGAGTACACCCCTCACATTTTTGTAAATATTTTATTGTATCTTTTCATGGGACAACACTGAAGATATGACACTTTGATACAATGTAAAGTAGTCAGTGTACAGCTTGTATAACAGTGTAAATTTGCTGTCCCCTCAAAATAACTCAACACACAGCCATTAATGTCTAAACCGCTGGCTACACGATGAAACAACTCAGGATCCCGGTTTGCAACCCCCCAGGCAGACACGTGTTCCAGTCCCCCAGACCCTCTATCTGCTGCAGCCAGGTGTTACTTGGCCTGGTCCAGGCACTCGGATCCCCACCAATGAGGATCTTATGAACCGGATCACCCTCGGTGAAACGCGCCACATGGCCGTAGTGCCGTAACTAACGCTCCCTCACAATGCAGGTAATGTGCCTCATTCGGAACTCCATGAACAACCGCTCATTTGACACACAGTCAAACCAACGGTATTCAAGGATTTTCCAGAGAAACACTGTACCAAAGGAGTCCAGTCTTTGTCTCAGGTCACTGGATAGCGTCCATGTCTGGCAACCATATAGCAAAACAGGAAGCACCAGGACTCTAAAGACTTGAACTTTCGTCCTTTTGCATAGATATCGGGAGCTCCACACACCCCTTTCCAGCGACCTCATGACCCATGCTCTCCCAATCCATCTACTGACCTCACCAGAGACATGAATGTCACTGCCAAGGTAAGTAAACCTCTCAACAAGGTCAATACCCTCTCCGCAATCAGACACACTGCTGATGGCTGTGCCCAAGAGGTCATTAAAGGCCTGGATCTTGGTTTTTATCCAGGACACTCGCAAGCCCAGACAATCAGACTCCTCGCTCAGTCTCTCAAGCGCCCCGATCAGAGCCTCCATTGACTCCACGAAGATCACAGCATCATCAGCAAAGTCAAGATCTGTGAATCTTTCTTCACCAACAGATGCCCCACAGCTGCTGGACCCACGACCATGCCCAACACCCAGTCCATACAAGTATTGAACAGAGTAGAAGCAAGAACACACCCTGACGAACCCCAGAATCAACTGGGAAAATCCCAGAGGTCCTGCCTCCACTCTGCACAGCACTCACAGTACCAGTGTATAGGCCGGCCATGATATCCAGCAACCTCAAGGGGATCCCACGAATCCTCAGGATGTCCCACAAGGCAGTTCGATCAACTGAGTCAAACGCTTTGCAAAAATCGACAAAGGCTGCAAAGAAACTCTGCCGATATTCGCGTTTGCGCTCTATGAGAACCCTCAGTCCCAGGATGCTGTCGATGGTAGACTTCTTAGACATAAAACCAGACTGTTCTGGTCACTGGTAAGTGAGCAAGAGATCACGGATCCTATTGAGGACGACTCTAGAAAGGACCTTACCTGGCACCGAGAGCAGTGTTATCCCCCTGTAGTTGCTGCAATCCAGGCGATCATCCTTCCCTTTCCAGATAGGGATGACAAGTCTCGTTTTCCAGTCAGTTGGGATGATGCCAGTCTCCCAAATGGAAGTAAAGATTGCTTGCAATGCCAGGAGGACAGCCTTACCACCAGCCTGGAGAAGTTCACCCCGGACACCACAGAATCCTGCAGCCTTTCCCCCCTTCAGCTGGTTCACCACCTGTGCAATCTCAATGAGATTGGGTGGTTCACAGCTAATTGGAGGATCAGCCTCAAGAATTGTGGACCCAGAGATATCCAACGTCCTAACCAGAGGATCAGCTTTGAACAACTGCTCAAAGTAGCCAGCCTAGCAGGTCACAACTGCAGTGTCATCCGTAAGGACCGTTCTATCAGCTGCCCTGACTGTGACTCTCCGAGGAACAGATTCAGATGTGCGTAATGCTTTGATTCCTCTGTTAGCAGGACGTGGGTCGCTAGACCACAGATGGTGTGCCACTTGCTCACAGATTCCTCTAACAAACACCTCTTTATCTGCCCTCAGAGCCCTCGCAGCCATTCTTCTCAGTTCCTGGTACAGACCAGAGTTGCCATTGAGCCTGCGACTCTTCTTGATGATATCCAAGGTGCCCTGTGAGATTAAACACCTCCTTCTGGAAACACCGGTAACACCAACACAACCCTCAGCAACCTTCAGGGTCTTGTCACAGAAGGTCTCCCACATCACATTAGGATCGGTAGTCGTACCCAAATCTGAAAGTTCCTCACACAAACTGCGTGCAAACTCAAGTTTGGCCTAGGAAAGTGTGATTGCAGGCCAAACTAGCTTAGACTAGGAAAAATCATTAAAAGGTCTTGTTCTCCAACAGTACCCAAGACCTGATGTTTACTCAGTTATGTTGACCTTTTTATTTAAGTCTCTTTGGACAAAAGTATCTGATCACTAGGTGAAAGTAAATGTAATTACAGCACATTTAAAAGACATTATGGCTTACTTAGCATGTCACAAATGTCCCAGTGAAAAAGTACACTGGCAAAAGTTGGAGGTGCAATGTTCTGTCCCTGACAAACATGTTCTTTCTTTCTTTCTTTCTTTCTTTCTTTCTTTCTTTCTTTCTTTCTTTCTTTCTTTCTTTCTTTCTTTCTTTCTTTCTTTCTTTCTTTCTTTCTTTCTTTCTTTCTTTCTTTCTTTCCATTTCCCTATGAAGGCTGAGGCAGCAAGGCCTCCACTGAATTACTGTGATTAGAAAAAAGTAAAAAGCCTTTGTAAAGACAAACCCTGAGGGATAAATTAGGCCACACAAAGCCAGAGGGAGTTTATTCAGGCTTCAGCACAAAGCAGCCAAGCCTTGTCTTCCTCTAGCAGGGCTGCAGAACTGGTTTCCAGGCCCATCTTTTCTCTCTTTCACAAAAGAAGTCCTTCCTCTAATGTGAGGCCTTTGTTGGGGGGGATGATAGTCTTGGCACCCAGCCTTTTAGCCGATGGCATGCTACTCACATTGCGCTTATTTGAGTTATTACTAATTATTGAGTCTTTCCCATGACCAGATGAGGGCGCAAGTCGGCTAGTCTGTTCGAGTACTAGAGGAATGAAAAGTCAGAAAGAGGTGAGAATTACTTGAATTTCAGCTGCTGAAAGTCCACAGCCAATGGGATTTAGACACACACAGCACTGCTGACCTTCTAGATCAGGAATCAGCACTGCCTCTAGGCACCTCCAACAGTACAGACCTCTAAGGGTCAATAATGACACACAACCTCCAGAATGATAAAAACCAAGAATGTCAGCAACTTCCAGTAACATGACACCAGACCATTCAGGTTCTTTAGTTCAGCCTCACAGAAAAACCAGAGAGAGACAAGGGAATCAGACTGGAATCATGCCATGGCCCATACTTGTATTTGTTTTCCCATAGCTATGGGGATGATGTTCAAATCAAGTAAACATCATGGTGGTTCTCGAATTCATAGATTTAAGAACAGGCACCGCCCTCCTCTCCTGACAATTAGTCACAAGCATTTGAGCTGGAATATCACACCTATTTCTAACAATTCCTCACCTCCCATAGTACGTGATTAAGCTGTTGTTCTCATGTTGGAACTACACCTTCTATTTTGAAGGTGGAATGTCAAAACATTCCATATCTGGTACATTCCAATTTTCAATTTAGCCTGTGGCTTCAGGTTAATGCAAGATTTGGCTTTCTGTAAACAACTGAACCTCCACACTCCCACCTTCCTCTCAAACTCCTAAGCTTCTATAAATAACTTTCTGAGCCAACAGATGGTTGTCGGTTCGAATCCCGTAAATGCCAGAAATGACTCTACTCCATTAGGCCCTTGAGCAAGGCCCTTAACCTGCAATTGTTTCATCCTGGGTATAACATTAATCTGTATCCAGCCCTGCAAGCAGGTTCAAAAACTTGAAGGTTGATGGCAGGATTGGCACTGTTCCTGTGTGGTGCTGAGGTGTCACCTGCTGCACTCAAGTCTCAATCCAGGTGGTTTGTTATGAGGTGGGTGCTTGTTAACGATGACATTTTTCTGTCTCTGTGGGGTTAACACAGATCTTTCATGAATTCAACGTTTGAATTCCAAACCTGGATCTTGTCCTTTTAGAGTCTGTACATTGGTGGGGAGTGAAAAAGTTCATGGAAAACTGAAAATCTGCAAAACAAATTGTATTTCTTCACGGGCAAAATCCATGCTATTAACACATAATTTTTCATGTTACCCAAATCCTTTTTCTCTATGTGCAAAAGTATGACACAGCTTATTATGGTGCAGAGCATGGAAATGAGGATTATGTGGCTGCTGGTGGTCTTCTTATGAAGATGAGAAAACTGATGGTGTTCCTCTTAGTGTCACATCTGCTCTCACTTACAGGATGACAGGGCCATTATTGTCATATGTATTGAGTACAGGAAATTTCTTACTGTGCTTGTGCTAATCAACATGCAACAGGTGTCCACTCTTGGCCACCGTGATCAGTGAGTATTGCTACTTTAACTGAAAATGTCTGTTATGCAATCATTTATATATGTGTATAGGGTAATTTCTATGAAAAGCACTTCTAACAAAGCAGCTTTAATTAATAGAAAAAATTATTAAAGTGCCAGTGGGAGTTGCTGCAGCATATTAAAATTTCCTACATAGATTTTCAACAGTAGACCAAACCTGAAAGAAGATGAAGAATCATTGGTTTTTGTGAAGGTCATTCCTACATTTCATGTTACATACTAGCTTTATGGATGTAGCAGTAGGATAATATGGATAAGGATAATTGTCAGAGGGCTCTTATGTAATAACATAGTGTAAAAGATGACAGTTGGAATGCATATGTCAAGAATCCCAAGCATCTGTAAGGATTCAGCACACTATGGATCATGCAGTAACATCTCAGAGTTTCACCCTATGCTTCACTGAATCAGGTCTCCATTCACAGCATCTTCAGTGACTGCTATTACAGACAGATTCTGGACTGATTTGTGGCATTAATGTCCTGGACTTCCATGGCATGGTGTCAAGTTATCTTCGGTGATGAATCCCATGATGGAAATTCTTGAACAGTGAATGTCAGTGATGTGGAATGACACTGCTTATGAGATTCTGGCAGTAGCAATATGTGCCATGGCAGCACCAGCAGCATACGATTGCCTGTTTTTCAGGATAACAACATAATAACAACAGTAATAATAATAGTAGTAGTACTTCTAGCAACAGAAGTAACAATAGTAGTAGTATGTTTATGATACAACTGACTACATTTCTTTTGATTTTCCAATTAGAGCACAGGCAGGTCAAGTGAACCCACAACTTCAGGTTAGTAGTACTAATGATATGAGTAATTGCAATAATAATAGAAGTAGTAATGGTTGTAGTATACTACTACTACTACTACTACAATTAATAATAATAATAATAATAATAATAATAATAATAATAATAATAATAATAATAATAATAATAATAACTGAAAGACCAGAAAACCCTCACGATGCATGGCCTTCTACACCCAAAAGCAGATGCAGAGCATCTCACCATGCCAAGGAGGCCAAGGACTTTTAGAGCTCAAGATAGTGGATGGATGAGGTTGCAATTGTCCGTCTGTGCAAGTACCTTGAACGGACCAGGGGGCAGCTACTGCAACTGCTGCTCAAACACCACCAATCATTGTACATGTAAAAGTCCATTGTGAAAATAGGCCATGAGATAAAAATAAACTTATGGGTTGCCCGAGTCCCCTAGAACCAGAAACGAGAAAATCAAGCAGTTTCTCAAATCTAAGATCACAGAGGCCAGAATACAGTGCTACAAGGAGAAGCTACTGCATGGCCAGTTCTTCAACAACCTGGATAGGCTGTATGTCAACAAGATCTCAAGGAGTAAACCAAAAGCCTCATCGCAGCCACTCAGGACCAGGCCTTAAAGACCTGGTACCACCAGAAATATATTATAGAACATCAGTCAACAGCAAATGCTGTTTGTGTGGTGAAGCTGAGGAGACCATCAGTCACTTCATTAACAAGTAAGTGTCTGGATGCTGTGTACTGGTCCCAAAGGAATATCTTGAACATCACAACAAGGTCACTATGTACCTGAACTGGGCATTATGTCAACAGCTGCGAGTTCTGATGATGAAAAAGTAGTACAAGCATATACCAGACACTATCATTGACACTGGAGACTTCAATCATCGCCAACAGGCCGGACCTCGTGTTCCATGACAAGAAGAGCATCTTACATCTAATGCTACTGGGCTAGACTTTGACCCTTTATGACCCTGCTGGGGACTAAGGTGGTTTCCTAATGGATAGATTGATTATTTTCAAAAATCATTTGAGGTATGTGAGAAGATATGTTATTCTTGGATTGAGTTCAGCGTAGCTTGTTTGTTTCCCTGATTGTTTGCTTGGCTCAGTAAATGTGTGAATGTTGCAAGCTCATTTAGAAGAGAACTTCCAATAACACTAGCCAGCCATAAGGAGGTGGCCCTTTTGTTCTCTATCCGAATTACACACCTAGACTGTATCCCTAAGCCTTATAACTGGACCCCAGTGCCCACTATCAGATATGATTAGGGCAATACCCTTCTCTACTTCCTTTTGATCAAATAACCCATTCCCAAAGGTGGCCTTAATGACTCTCGTGTTATTAAACTTTAATGCCTGAAAGATATAAACTGTCTTTTTTGCCATATATACCTGCAGCATTACTTGGAGAGGCTCTCTTACTGTTCTTAAACCAGACAGACCCCCATCTGCTGCAGATGCAGAAAGAAATGTAAAAGGCAGTTAGTGGGAGTGTGGTGGTGGTGTGGCTACAGAAAGAACATGGCCACTATTTATGAAGCAGCACCATGAGTCACAGGATGCCATGTAGGTGTAGGGAGCTGGGCCACATGTTTATGAGGAAAGGGATTTTTCCATCCCTACATCCATTTATCCATCATTTTTTCATCAGGTTTTTGTACCAGCGTTTTCTATTACAGTGCTCAGGTAGGACCAGAGCCTACTTTTTTTTAGGTGCAAGGCAGGACCAAACCCCATCTAGAAGAAATTAAAAACTCTATAATGAACAGAAACTGGGATCTCTTACCACTGTCAGAGTCTTTGACCTAAATCGCTGGGCCAAAAGAATTGATAATGGCATTCACGTCAGTAGTCAGACCAATAGGAACCAATGTTAGGCCACTTCTGGTGTAGGACTGTTTGAGAGCCATGTTCTCTGCTCGGTGCTTATTATCTGGGACACACATATAAACCCAGTCCCCTCTCATGGAGTGTGCTGTGCCAGCCCACTCATGGAGGCACAGGCTCCATCTGATCCTTGCCCAGGTTCCTCTTCTCTTTTCCCAGGGAAAGAACAATTCAGCCATTCATATAGTGAGAGTATAACTAACACCACCGTTTGATATTTTTATTACTAAGAATAATTGACTTATATACACTATTTGAAAAAGTGGGTGTTGGTACATAAGAGCAGAGTCAAAACAGATTTGTCTTTGGATTTGCATTTCAAAAATCCTCTAAAAGCCGTAGCATGGAGTTCAACAGGCAAGTGGATGAGATGAATCACTCCTGCTGTTCTCTTCTTCCCTTCTTTTGACCATCAAGAATTACAACATGACAGGGTCACAATATGGAAATTAGGTGAATATTACAAAAAAAATGTTAAAAATAGGAGGAAGATGGGAAGGAGGGTGGGTGAGTATGAAATACCCTGTGATCAGAATAAGAATGAGACGAGAGGAGCTGAGGGCTCAAGGAGGACTTTCTAAAGACAGTCACTACTTCTTGAAAGAATAGAATGTCTCTCTCTCTCTCCCTCTCTTTTTCTCTCTTTATATACACACACACACACACACACACGCACACACACATATGGTACCTATAAAAAATATTTACCTCCTTGGACATTTTCACATCTTATTGTTACACAACATTGAATCACAGTGGATCAACAGAAAAAAACTGACTAATGAAAAAGATTTCTGCAAAGTGGTCTAAATTAATTACAAATATAAAACAGTATTAGTCCCTTTCAAATCAGTGTTCAGAAGATGCCCCTTTGGCAGCAATGACAGCCTTGAGTCTTTGTGCACAGGTCCCTATTAATTGTAGTTTTGTACATTCGAACACAACCATTTTCACCCATTCTGCTCAAGCTCTGTCAGGTTGCATGGTAATCAAGAATGAACAGATATTTTCAAGTCTACCCAACAAACCGGATGGTATATTTGGTGACTTCAACCATTTAACTTGGGAAGGAACAAAGACAAATTTATATCAGTCTATGTCTTGTTCCACTCAAGGAAATAAAAAACTGGACCTGCTCTATTCAAAGTTTTAAGATGCCTTTAAGTATAAGCTTTGAGTTGAACTGACCACCGATTCATCTTATTCCCTTCTACAAGCCTGCTATTACTGCAACCTTTACCACCAGAACAGTGAGGAAGAGATGTCTGGAGGCTGAAATGGCTGTGAATAACTGCTTCCAAATGACAGACTGGGAAATGATGTGTGAGTCACATGGGGACAATACTGAGGGTCGCTATCATTGCATGACAGACTATACTAACTTCTGTGTTAACAAGGTGGTACCCATAAAGACAGTGTGTTGCTTTCTAAACAATAAGCACTGGATCACTAAGGAGCTGAAAGATCTCCCAAATGAGAAATGAGAGCATTCCAATCCAGTGACAAAGAGCCTCTGAAGGACATACAGTGTGTGCTAAAGAAAACAACAACAACATTTATTTATATAGCACATTTTCATACAAATGATGTAGCTCAAAGTGCTTTACAGGATGAACAAAGAGAAAAAAGACAAAATACAAAAAATAAAATTAACCAATACTAATTAACATAGAATAAAAGTAAGGACCGATGGCCAGGGAAGGCAGAAAAAACAAAAAAAAAACTCCAGACGGCTGGAGAAAAAAATAAAATCTGCAGGGGTTCTGAGGCCACGAGACCCTCCAGCCCCCTCTAGGCATTCTACCTAACATAAATGACCTCACAATCAGTCCTCATTACATTCAGAGTTCTTATGGGAGAACTTAATGATGACGGTCATGTGGACTTCTGGCCTTTAATCCATCAATGTAGGGACATCACAGTGCTTTGATCGGGTGGTGGAGGCGCAGATCGCTACCACAGAAAACCGGAAAAAGAACAGAAGAGAAAGTAGGGGTTAGTACAGATTATGAAGCCACCATGAATAATAATGATAATTAATTGAATATATAGAGCATCAAGATTAAACTAAAATGAAGCTATGAGAAAGCAATGTTAAAGTAATGTGTTTTGGCAGTTTTTTAAAGTGCTCCACCATATTAGCCTGGCGAATTCCTATCGGTAAGCTATTCCAGATTTTAGGTGCATAACAGCAGAAGGCCACCTCACCACACTTCTTTTAAGTTTAGGTCTTGGAATTCTAAATAGACACTCATTTGAAGATCTAAGGTTACGATTTGAAGCGTAAGGTGAAAGACATTCCGGAATATAAGATGGAACGATATTTTTTAAGGCTTTGTAAACCATAAGCAGTATTTTAAATTCAATTCTAAATGACACAGGTAGCCAGTGTAGTGACATCAAAACTGAAGAAATGTGATCGGATTTTCTTTTCCTAGTTAAGATACTGGCAGCTCCATTCTGTAGTCGTGAGAGGAGAGCGTTACAGTAATCTAGTCGACTGAAAACAAAAGAGTGAACTAATTTCTCAGCATCTTGCAATGTTATACGAGTTCTAACTTTTGCTATATTTCTTAAGTGAAAAAATTCTGTCCTAAAAGTGCTGAGTGAAGGAAAGTAATCTTACAAAACTTAAAGAAAACAAATTCACTCAAAATAACATGAAGGAAGGACTGTGCATAATTATTGTACTCCATGAATCTAGGGCTCAGGTGCCAAAAGGGGATGTGGAAAAAAATGAATGTCATGAACTGATTTTTTAATAGATTTTCCCTGCACTGTCACCTTCTTCTAATAACCAGTCTCCCCACATCATCCCTACTACATCAACAACTCCTACCATGTGAACTGGAATGGCCAGTGACAAGTCCACCTTTGACTATCAGTGTGGCTTCTCTGTAACTGAAGACCAAGTATGGAAACAACAGAGGAAGCTACACACAGGAAAAGCTGTGGGACCAGATGAAGTTAATCTTCAAGTTCTTAAGGCCTGCGCTAACCCACTTTGCGGTGTCCTCTGTCACCTGTTCAGTCTGTCGCTAAGGCTCCAGAAAGTGCATATTGCTGTGTATATTCAGCTTTATCCATGGAGACATTACTGGTAAACAAATCTTCTTCACAGTCGTAGGTTTCTTTTAGACTTCATCAGGTTTTCCTTTTGAATTTCCCTCTAATTTTGATGCATTTATTTTACCCTCTACCTTCACAAGCTTTCCATGGCCTACTGCAGAGGAGCATCCCCAGAGTGTGACTCTGCCCTCACCATGCTTCATAACAGTGCTGCTATGTTTTTGATAATGTGTCGTGCTTGGCTTACATCAATTCTGATTATTAATCGGACAGCCAAAAAATTAGATTATGGGCTCATCAGAACACAGAACCTTCAGAGTTTACCATATGCCTTCTGACAAACTCTAGCTAAGATGTTATTTGCACTTTTTTAACCTCTTTGCCACTCTCCTTTAGGGCCCACTCACACCTAAGTGTTGTTCTAGCATTTTAGTATTAGACCAGTATACTCCTAAACTACTTGAAAATTTTTTCCTATTATTTTCAATGAGAGCATTCATGTCTAAGCATTGTTGCATCGAGCAGTTTAGAAAGTTCCTGCATGCAGCAAGTCTTGGGTGTTTTCAGCTTCCATTGAAAATGAATTGTAATGCTCATAAAACCCTAGTGAAAGAAAACAAAGAGCGGTCTTCCAGGATGAGCCAGCAGTGAGACAGCTCAATGAAACTGAAAAAAAAAATGTCATCATGCACATGTCAAGGGCTCACGTACGTAACTTGCAATTAATTGCCAAGAATTCAATGAAAGTTATAAGCAGGCATACAGTTTTAATCTTGTTAAAGCTCAGTACAGATGTTTTAACATATAGGGAGAGTGGTAGTGCAAAGCGACTATTCATTCTTTACAGCGCCAACTCTATGAGGTTTGCATGGTCTGTCCTTATGTATTGATCAGAATTGTGTGTTTAACTGAATACTATTACCTGTTTTAACACTGAATACTAGAAATGTGGCAGTAATACTTTTCAATTAAGAACATTTGTTTAGTTCTTCGTGTAGTAAATAACATCCACCCCCTTTCTTCCATTTCTAATTTGATCCCCCTGCTGAATATTATCCACTGTGCCAACAGATCACACTGTTTCACTCTTTTCTGCTCGGTTGTGCGTTTCAGCCCTAAAAAAGATAATTGCTTTTTCCAGTACATTTGTTTCTTGTGTTACACCAGTGCTGCCGCCGAAATTACTGGCACCCAATGAGCCTAAACTGGGAAGATTAAATTTACCCCTCAGAACATGTAGGATTAAAAATATATGAAATATAGATTTGCAGCAGTGTCACGCTCTTTCTTAATGATTAATGTAAATGCAGTCCAGGGGATATTTTTTTCTGACAAAGAGTTCAAAGTCTTAATTTGGCATCCAGCTTCCCCAGATCTCAGTCTGATTGAGCATCTGTGGGATGTGCTGGAAAAGCAAGTCCGACCCATGGAGGCCCCACCTGGCAACTTACAGAACTCAAAATATCTGCTGCTACCATCTTGGTGCCAAACATCAAAGGACACCTTCAGAGGTCTTGTGGAGTCCAAGTCCTGAAGGGTCAGATCTGTTTTGCTAGAATGAGGGGGACCTACACAATATAAGGCAGGTTGTTTTAATGTTGTGCTTGTTTGTAATGTCATATATATTTATATATATATTAGGTAAAACATTAATATAGCTTACAATTCATAGAGGAAACGCTGACATGACCATCGTGACACCCCTGTCTGCTGTGATAATTGTCATGACAGCTTATGAGGATGTTTTTCTTTTTTGCAATGTACAACATCAGCCTGGGGTACACACACAAAGGTTTCTTCGTTTCAGGGTATTGTGTACAAAGCAAGTGAGATTCCACTTTTTCACCAATTACTGAATTGTTCCACCCTCAATCAGATATTGTTCCTCAAATCAACTTGAAGTAGGCCCTACAAAGATTCTGTTCCACATTTCAAATATGCAAACTCTAATGAATACAACATGCCTTCTCTGCTGCACGTAAACAGATAACGGTACTGACAAAATGAATCAAAATGTTCACAGGGCCTTCCCACTACTGTCAATGTTTGCTGCTGTTTAAACCAGAGTAGGTCTCCCTGATGTGTGCAGGGCTACTTTTTTCTGCCCCACCCTTTCAATGGATAAATATTACATTTTCAAACCTGCCTAATCCAGTTCAGGATCATTTGGAGGCAGAACCTATCCCAGCAGGTTTGTGTACAAGGCAGGGACCAACCCTGGACCAGATACTAGTTACGTAATACACACCCACACTTACACAAAGTCAATGCAGAATTGCCAGTTAACTATATTTGGAGGAATACTGAAGTACATGGATGAAGACCCATACATATCTAGAGATACGAGGTCTCTGCTTAGAAATTCATTCATGGCAACACAACCTTCCTCCCTTACCCCTCGACTCCTAATCCCATTAGCTACTCATCCACTCACAGACATCAACAGTGGTTTAGAGAATACTTTCCTCAGCCTGGAAGAGCAGCAGCCAGTAAGTTACATATTTGTTCAAAGCCTTTATCTTTGATGACTTACAACATTGGAGATACAATTGGTTACATTTTTTTTTCCTGTTGGAGAACAGGGCAGTGAAGTAATGTACTTTTGGTCACACAGTTCCAGCACCACAAACCTCAGAATTTGAAGTCCAAAGCCTTAACCACTACACCACACTGCCTTTATCTGGATGCAAAGGGTGAGTGAGTGAGTGAGTGAGTGAGAGAGAGAGATTATACACTTTATATTAACTGTTTTTGTAAAGTTCATTCTATTTCAAGTTATTTTTTGTGAACTTTATTTAATAAATGAATGGCCACTTGATTGATTAACAGAGAATGTGTTTATTCATTGTTCCAATAAAGTATCTGAATTTCCTGGTAACTTCCAGATGAAACATCAGAATATTCCTACACAGCTATTCAGATGGTCTGAATCTTCTTGTCTAGCATTTCTATCTGGTAATGCAGTGTGGCTGTGCATAGCTGACTGCATGTGTGTATGCCTTCTACTGAGCAGCTGTTAGCTTTTTCTTACATTTATATTCTGCATTCAGGTCCATCAGACTGCGGCCCTCCACTGAATTCCGTGTTGGCTCGCCAGGGGAATGGTGGGCCAGATGTAGAATGTGACTGGGCTTTTAATTTTCTTTTTTTCTTTCCATTGAGTTTTCCTGCTGAGAATGTCCAGACTGATTTTCCCTGGGTAGCACAGTTGCTAAACTTCAACAAGAGGCCTGCTGTCTTGCTTCTTTTAATAGGCGGCACCATCCTGTAACATCTGGTGGAGACCAGAAACACAAGGAGCTGAATCGTCAGCAGACATTCCAATGTATTGTCGCCCTGAGCTGTAGACTTTTCCTGCTTTTGTCAGCTCTTCTTCCTGATAAAGCCTGTATGTCTGGCAGAAAAAAACAAAAAAAAAAACAGAGAAGACATGATGAAAGGAAATGAGAAACAAAGAAGAACATTTACATGCTAGGAGGAGAGATGTCTAAAAAATCAGGGCAGCAGTGGTCTTTCTCTGATGGGCCTTGAAATGAACCCTGTGTCATGGCAGGTGGTTTTTTCAGCTTCTTTTTTTGGCATGGAAGTTGCTTGATTTCTTATAAGACCTAATTTTCCAAATTAGTTATGTTGGTGCCAGTCAGAAAGAATCACACAATATAATGAAGTCTATGAAAAGTGTGAATCTTGGCCAAGGACCAAGATGGTGAGTACCCCACAGCAGATTGTAGAGACTACACAAATCCAGAAGTAAACCTGTTGCAGGGTTAAAATGTTGTTAACCTTACATCTTCACCGTCAAGGTTTAATGAGAATGATGAGCTTGAAGATGTCCCAGAGAGTGGGCAGCTGAACAAGTGTTCACACTCGTTCACACGTGTTGATAAAACGCTAGTGAGACACCCCTGGTGGTGACATCCAATTTTAAAGCACCAACAGTCTTTAATGCAGCCTGTTGTGTTGAAGATTAGAATGGTTTAAGAAGGATTCTGAACAATGCAGGTAATCAGTGATATGCAGTTAGTGTGGGGTTTAAAAAAAGAAAGAAAAGGATAATGCGATGTAGTATACAAATGTTTTCTCTCTTTAATAATTTTGCCTTAAGTTTAAAAATATTTTTCTAGGGGATTTACATCTCATAAAAGCTTAATTTATTATAATTTAATTTGTATATTGTTTCTGGTAATAATGTGAAATGTTGTTCTGTATCGTGAACGCACCTTGTTCTGACTCTGTTGCCATGAAACAATGGCCTATTGTTGAGCACACTTTTCCTAGAAGCCATTCTTTGTCACATCACTTACAAGAACCTTTAGAACTTAAACTACATCAGAGATTGTGGATACTTTGTAAAAGACTTTGGTATGTGATTTTGTGACTCCTTTGTTTCTTGGCTTCTGACTTGGTTCATTTTTATTCCAGTTTCTGACTCGGGTGTTGGTTTTAAATAAAAAATGATTTAGTCCTTCTGGTTTTGATCCATGCTATTTTAAAAGCAAACGTTCATCTCCTGGTCCTTTATTTTTTTGCCCTGATGGCCTGACATTTTCCAACCTTTAGCAGAACAGAAAAGCAATTTACAGAAGGCCAATGCCCTCATCAGAGATGTTAGTTAGTGACTGCTTTCAGTGGAGGAAGGTGGAGAATGCACTTCAAGGCAAGCCTGATTTAATCTGACATTGGAAGTCAGGACTTCAGAGTGTGGCGTCAGTTGTGCCTTCCATTCTGCTATGGTTACATCCATGATGAAGCACAAAAAGTGGTGCAGGCCTCAAAAAACAAACAAACAAACAAACAAACACATACCACACTCAGGTCTGCCTTGGCAGAATATGCATCACTCCATGCTTTCTAGAACCTATCTTAAATAGCAGGCTTTTGGCCTGCGCAGGCATAAACTTGGGGCTAAATCTTTTAAATATGAAAAGGTCTAATGTTCACAAAATATCCTCAATAAAGATGAGAGGGGAAACTGTGGAAGCTCTGGTCCCAAGGGAAAGCAAAAGTAAATTTCCTTAATATTAAAAGAATTGAAATTATTTAGAGAAAAAAGTAATAAAAAGGAAAGACAGCAAAAGGAAAAATACCTTTTTTAAAAGAAACAAACTTAATCAGAATTCAATAACAGTACCTTAATGCACGGGTCAAAATCCAGACATGAAGCATAGATCAACTAACTAACTAACTAACTAACTAAATAAATAAATAAATAATGAAGAACACAAACATAATTTTGAGGCTCCAGGAGAACCTGAAGCTTCTCCTTTTAAGTAGTAGGGACAGCCCCACCAACAGCAGAGTCAGGTGGCCCCAGCTCCCTGGACTCCAAACAGAGGAGGCAAGGAAAACAATAAAGGACCTGACATAATACAAAAAAAAAAACCAACAACAAATAAAATTATATAAAGATCAAAACAGAATTTTTAATATATATTTACAATAATAACAAAATGAATAAGTAAGCAAAAAATAAGTTTAAGCCAGGGCAAAACAAACCTGGTTAACGCATAACACATTCTGCTCTGATCATCAGAATTTAGTTTTGTAGGTGCTGTGGTCTAACACATCCAACTTGAGGGAGCTCTGGTCTGTAAACCTGTTTGCAAAGCCAAAGAAAACAACACAAACACTCAGGAGAAAGGAACTCAAAATAAAGTTCAGATATCCCATAGTTAAAGTCAAGAAAATAAAACTCTTGACTGGTTTTATTTTATTTTTTTATTTTATTTTCCATATAGGACTGTTTCAGCCAGGTTTATTCCCTAGCTTAGGTGTATTTTCTGTTTTATTATTTTTGTTGTTTTTGAATTATTGCTTTTCCTCTCTTTATATACAGTAATTTTTCTTAGGTTTACTGTTTTATTTGTTATGACTTTAAATGTTCTGGCATTCCTTATACTGTTATATTGAGGTCATAGAAAGGGCAGCAGTGGACCATTTAGAGTTAATTGTTGGGATTCTGTGAGGTTTTGATCTTTTGACATTTCTTTTTTGGATCAATACTTGTGCTCTTGGATTCTGTCATTTCAGTTGTGTTTTTGGATTTGTTTGCCTTGGATTGCCTTTTGAGTGAATCAATTTTTACTCTTCTTGTTCCTTTCTTGAATTATTCAATAAATTCTTAATTTGTAAAGTCACTTTAGATTGCCGCAACAAGTCAGAGATTTACAGTTACCCTTATGCTTCTAAGGTATATTTTATTTTTTCTGAACTTTTAAATTCTTTCTTGGACATTTTTTTTTTTTTATTAATTTTTATTGTAATCATTCCATACAAATAGATCAATTTATAACCAAACAAAATTGAAGACAAATCAAACCAAACATTCTTTCTTGGACTTTAAATCTACGATTCCCATTTTGGGTTTGGCAGGCTGAAACCTATAGGTAGTAGTTGAGTTCTAGAAATCTAGGATAATGCCACTTAGGCAGATCTCTGAAGATCTGGGCCTGCTTTGGAGCTTTTTATAGCACTTACATCTCTTTCACCATGTTTGTGTCACTACTGCACAACAAGGGCAGCTTTTCCTTTGATTATTGCACTGCAGCCTTTAAATAACATGGTCACCATGACGTCATGCACTGATGTGCCTAGCTGTTATGATTTGAGCTTCTTTTTAATTTTTCTTAAGTTTTAATGAGGTTAAGAAATTTATCTAGGTGTGACTTTTGGGGGTTTCAATACCAAAGGAACCCAATTCTGCAGTCAGAATTTTTTTACTGTCTTTTCCAATGGTATACTGGTTCCACGATTAGCACTTAAATGTTGTGGTTTTCACACATTGCCCATGTCCATGGGAATTCTCCCATGATGCATCTGGGCTGTGATGGTTGTGATGTCATCAGTGTGCTGCTATAAAGATTCCCCAAGAACAACCACAGTTTCTCTTTGTTTTCCTGTTGTTTTGTCTGCTTGGCACTCTGTTGTTTCAAAAATCCAAAATGGCTGTGACATTCACAGAGGAGTGGCTGCATGATGTCATGCTTCTTTCATTGTGCGATGTCGAAGCAACCATTTTCTCCCAAGAAGGCAGGCCTGGAAGCAGGTTGCGATGATAATGGTATATTTTTCTGTTGGAGTAGTTATATATATATATATATATATATATATATATATATATATATATATATCTATACTAATAAAAGGCAAAGCCCTCACTGACTCACTGACTGACTGACTGACTGACTGACTGACTCACTCATCACTAATTCTCCAACTTCCCGTGTAGGTAGAAGTCTGAAATTTGGCAGGCTCATTCCTTACAGCTTACTTACAAAAGTTAGGCAGGTTTTATTTCGAAATTCTGCGCGTAATGGTCATAACTAGAACCTGTTTGACTGACTCATTCATCACTAATTCTCCAACTTCCCGTGTATGTAGAAGGCTGAAATTTGGCAGGCTCATTCCTTACAGCTTACTTACA